>NC_142207.1:31820116-31972965 GCF_049639895.1 Pseudopodoces humilis | reverse complement strand
AATTGCTTGATTTCAATGCTGAGGACTAGGAATAGATGTTGCTCTCCTGTTTATGGGAGCCAACAGTTTCTATTCACTGGCAACAGGAGAGAAAAATCCAAGTGAGTTCTGTAAATATTTTCTAGATTATATTAAGAAAGGCTGATTTTGTTTGGTTTTTTTTTAATAACACTTGAGTGCAAGTGTGAAGCAAATTGCCCCAAAAAAGATCCAGTTATTACCTTTCTACCTAAAAAAACATTGATTTTCCAAGAGTTAGATACACTACAGCTTTATTCTGCTTGACATAAAACTGTGACAAGCGCCCAACCTCTGGACACAGATATATTACATTGTGATTAATTCTGCTTTATCTTTTGTTATTTCCCTCTGTGAGTAGACACATTCTTTTAAGTCAAAACAGAGAAGACAAGTGTGTGTGTGTATAAAAGAGGGATAAAGAGGGTGGGAGAAATTGTTTCACATTCCTACTTGTGAAGCAGAATTCATATTCTTATTGTCTTCATATTGTCTTCATATTGTCTTCATATTGTCTTCATATTGTCTTCTTCATCCCTAAGTAAAGAAAAAGCACCAGAACAAAATAGCTCTTATACAGGCCAGGGCAGAATTTTGCACCAAAATCAGGAATGACACTTTCAAGTAAAAAGAATTACCATTCAGATTGAGTTTTGGAAAGCTCAAGATGAAGCAGGTGTTGCACAGATAGGTCCTCAGAGCTGGTGCTCCACACATGGTTTTGCTTTTAATGGGAGGCACAAAAGAGGCAGCAACTCCTCGATCACTTCCAGTCCCAGCCCAGCCTGTGCAGTGACTTTTCAGTGACTTTAGTTGCCACATGGTGCATTCCCTACCTGTGACAGCCACGCGGGGGCTCATACATTGCTTCCAACGTATATAACTCGGTATTTACTTCCAAAAAAAATTTCCAGACTAAGTGCCATCAAAAGCTAAGAAAATACAGCTTCTAGAACATTGGATTATTCCCCTACATGCCCCATAACCTTGGGTTTAAGCACCCACAACAAAGATCACTTCCATACACTGAAAAGCCTATGAGCAGTCCAGATCACAATGTCCACATCCTGCTCTCAATATACAAAACAAATAATTTCTGATTTTTTCCCCAGCGCTGCCATTAGTATTCCTTGCAAACAAGGATCTGTCTCTGGAACATTAAGGTGCAACAAGCTGTGGCATCTTGAACAGAGCTTTGCACTAAATGTACCTCCAGTCCTACAGCCAGAGAATGCCAACCATGGGAGGAGCAGAGAAAACCCAACAGATTCATAGCCCTGCCTCAGGAAAGCCAAATGCTTAAAATTCAATGTTCAATGCAATTAATTTTTTTTTAAAGGGAAACTCTCTGCATACTTTCTAAGAAATGGACTGTGTCAGCCACGTAAATTGTTTTCCACTTGAAGGCAGAACTTGGAGCCTGTCACATTTACGACATTGTGACAACTGTTCATTTATCCTAAGTGATAGATCTCGCAGTAGCAAACTCAGCCTTTTACACTTGTTTGGTTTTTAATAACCCTGATGTGCCAACTGAGAGAGTCTGAACCAGAGGAAGAGGCCTAATGCTCTGTGTAGCTCCTCATAACTAACTGTTCTGTGAAATACCTAAAGTAAATCCATCTTGGGAGAGGGAGAAGGGACTGAAATCACCCTGGCAAATAAAGCTAAAATAAACCAACATAAAACCCCCCAAACAAACAGCAGTGTGTTCCATTACATAAACTTAGTAAATACACTCCAGACATATGGGGGAAAATGAATGTATGAACAAACTAATAGGATTATGCAAAAGAAGCTTCTAATAACAGGCCCATAATTAATCTTTTTTATTCTTGGGGCTTGCCTGTAATCATTCTTCATGTGCAAAATATAATTTAATATACTTTGGGCAAAAACTATTTCAGTGCAAAGGACACATCTTGCAACATCCCTCCAATTGTGGGGACTGTTTTTCCTAATCTGTATCATCAGCAGATGGCACAGAGTTCACTCCTAAGCCAGGCTTAGCTTTGTGGCATGCTTCATTTATTGACAAAAAAGGGGGCAACTTCTGCTTGGACCACCAAAACACTCTTCCCTTGGCACGAACAAACAAACTGGAACTGAGGAGAATTTTACAGAAAACCCTTTGTCATCTAAAAGTTATCATGAGAATTACTTTACTGTACTCCTCAACTATTTTCTTCTCCAGTGGTTATTGTGTAAGTTTTTTTTAAAAAAAAAAACAAAGCTCTGTAATTGAATTAAATTAAATCTGTAGGATGAAACACTTTATCTGACATTTTATATTTATATTGTGAATGCACATGTGTGTGTGTGTGCCCATATAAAGCAACATATATTTTAAAATAAGTTTTCATAGGTTTAAGAAATAGATGATTCTTGCAGAAAAAAAGAAAAAAATTAAAACCTCCTAACATCCTAGTCACTTTTCAAGTTTCCTGGAAGAATGAATATTTAAAAATTAAAAATCAGGGAAGAAAGGAAATTCTACAGAAATTCTACTCACCACACTAATAATTTGCTTTTAAAACATGATATTTAGTGAAAATGTTTTCCAGTTATGGAAAAAATTATGGTTTTCAGCCCCTAAAAAGAATTCAAACCTTCATAAAGAACTGAGAACACATTCAGGAAAGTGGTTTGCTCTTTCTTTCCCTAAGTTATTTATTCCTGTTATTCAATTAGGGAATGTCACTGCTGGAAGTTGAGACATTCTCTAGCATATATTCATTCTCCAGCTTCTTAAAATGCAATATGCTACAGGTGATAACTGAGGCCAATATTCCTTTCATGTTCTCACAAGAATAATTAAGGCCTTTTGCCACACATGAAAAAAGTCTCCAGCAGCTGTATCAAAACTACCTCGAGCACTGTCACACATGAACTCCTCAAATCACAGCCTGGCTCCTCATTTTCAAGCTCAGTACATAAAGAAATGTTCTTTTTGCTCTGTTTCAAGGGGGTTCATTTTCTGAAGTGTATAGTGTGAGACCTGTAGGTTCCATATTCAACTGTTATCAGGATACCTAAAATGCAGAATAATATGGCATTGCAAAAAAGCCCAATACTGGCTAAGTTCTAATACTAGAAATGAAAAAAAAAAAAAAAAAAAAAAACCTTAAACTTTTAAATGAAAAGAGCAAAATGAATGAAATCTCAGTATATTCTGAGCAGAATCAGTGAAGATTTTCTAAGTGCAATTTAGATGATGATGTGAGGAGATGGGTTCCTTGGTATTGATTCCTTTATTTTAATTTATATCACTGGCACTACTGAAAGCTTCATCTGTAGTGTTGGGAGACATGAGTTAACATTAATGAACCCAGAGAGTTGCCTGGCTCAGCCAGGGACAGTCCAAGGCTGCTGCAGAGCCCAAACCTCGGGACAAGGTGAACTGGAACTGGCTGCACAAGCTGACTGTAAGCTAAAAGCTGCAGCAGGGAATGCTTGCACCCATTGATCAAAATTGTAAATGGAAACTGTCCCAAGTGACAGCAGAAAGGAGGAATAATCACTGGCCAAACTGCAGGGGAGGTGGCAGAGATGGAAGATGCTTCTGCAGAGTTTACAAAGAAACAGCAGCCACAAGAAATTGAATAATGCTTTGAAAAATGAAGTGGGGAAGTAACATTCTTAAGGGTAACAGGTAGTTAAACAACTGTTTTTCATGTGGAAGAACAAAAAGAAACCATCCTTCCTGTGGCACAGGACTCAGAAATCCGTGACAAAAGAGTAGCAGCAATGCCAGATAAGGATGGTATTTCACAATAAAATAGTAATGTTGTCATTACAAAGAATGCAGTCAAGGGAAAACTGCGTGGTAAACCCAAAGCCTGTGCACATGGAGCTTCCAAGGCTTGATTTAAAGGCAAACTGTTTGCCCCAGAATCTAGGTAGAAATCGTCCTGAGGAGATGTGCTCTATCATGAGGCGAGAGCCTGTGCCTGGCAGCTGGAAGGGATTGTGACCCTGTTCATCTGGGTCTGTCCCCAGACTGCCCTGGGGGCTGCTGAGCTGCAGAGCCGTGTTCCTCTGCTCATCCCAAACACAGCAGCCACCTGCAGTGACACGGCCCAGGCCTTCTTATACTGCTCATACAGGTGTGCACAGTGTCACCTCAGGACAACAGGCAGTAACACTTCCAAAGCACCCCTGTTTCACCACATATTCCTTCATTTCTCCATTATTCTTTATGGACCCTGCTGTGGACACATCAGTGTCCCTCGAGACCATCACCTGCTTGCACAGTGTGACAAAGCAAAGTCAGACACAAGTTCTGCAGATTTAATAAGATTGCTGATAATGTGTCACCAGCTTCAGTGACTCTGGGGATTAAATGTATTTAGAAATGCTGTGTAATCTTCAACGTTCTGCAAGTAACCGTGGCTTGGGATTAAAATATATAAAAAACTTGTCAAGACTCTGATATACTTAATATCTTCTTAGTGACATCTCATTTGAATAAAAGATCCATTAACCTCAAAATGCTATTGTATTTTGGTTTTTTTTTCATAGTAGCAGCATGATATTCAAGGCTGATCTGGTGCTTACTTTATAAACAGATTTTCAGAGTCACTGGATGAATGGATTCGGATCTCAGCAGCCTAAAATTCAGTACATCAAGGTATCAGAAAAACACTGAAATTCATTAAATGGCTTTGCATGCTGGAACCTGACAAAATATGACTGTAGCCTAATCTGAGGTTGTGTCTGCTCCCTAAAATTAAGAGGAGACACCAAATTGAAATGACTAGATTTTGTTCTACCAAGCATCCTCAGAACAGGTCTTTGGGTATTGTGGGGAAAATATTTGAAATGAGCCAGGTATTTTTCTGCAAGAATGCATATTAAGTACTGAGCAGGTGCAGTAGTTAATTTTCATAATGTTCTTGGTTATGCAGTTAATATAGCATTGCAAGTTTCATTACAAGGCAGAATAGATTCTAACAAATTTTGTTTTGACACTAACTGCCATTCAAATGAGCAAAAGTACCCTCATTTATTTTAATGAGAGCTGACATAAAAAAAACACATGCAAATAAGACAATATTACATAAAGGCAAAAAAGTCAATCAAATAATGAAACATAAATAAAATGCTAAATATAGGGATTATATGGTCTTAAAGTCACAAAATTATTTAGGTTGGAAGAGACTTTAAAACTATCTTGTTCCAATGCCCCTGCTGTGGGCAGGGACACCATGCACTAGACCAGGCTGATCCAAGCCCTGTCCAACCTGGACTCCCAGAGATAGGAGAATTCAGCACATTTAAACATTAAAGAACTGCTTGTGAATAAACTCAGTCAGCACAGGAACAATGTACACACACATCTGTTGCATTTACATGGAGTGTGTTTGTAGTGCCAGCAAAAGAGCTGCTGAGGAAAGGAAAGTGACAAATGTCCAGGTAAAACCAAAGCAAACCCTGCCTCTCTGAGGCTTTTGCTCAAGCAGCTACCTCTAAAAATCTGGAGGTTCTGTGACTCGATCTTCTCGAGTGTGGCCCGGCTAGCTCAGTGATGAGGTTTCTCTTCACTCGAGTTTCGAGCCAGCATATGTTTGTGGGGTTCACTGATTTTCTTCAAGAATTCAAGTCTATAGAGCGAGTAAAGAAATCAGGGGGGGACTCTCTCTCTGGTTTGCATTCCACAGTTTATTACTGTGAAGGGGAATCCAAAGGATGAGAGACCAAGGATTTGGGGTTTGGGGGATCTCTTTTAACAGGGTTTCTCGGAGGGAGGGGACATCAGAGAGGGAACCAATTATTTTCTCAGTTAGTACATTTTACAAACTTTCTACAAATCAAGGTTACACACGCCAAGATAAAAAATAACAGACACTAACTTCTTCAAATGCCCACAAAGGTGTGGGAGTATTCTATACAGAGGGGCAGAGGGGGAGAGAGGGGGGGCCTGGTTTCCTGGCAACACAGGGGGGAAAGAATGGGAAGGCAAGGTAAGCATGCCCTCTCAGCTTCCATAGCTCAGAGGCATTCTGGGACAGGAAAAAGTTACAAACTTCCGTGTAGGAAAGAAGAGTTCTCTTCTCCCAACCCCGTGCTTTCCTGGGCTAAAGAAACTTCAAGCAGCTGGAAATGCCAGCGGGGTCCTCTCTTTACTCTATCCGGCCTCTCGCCGTGGGGCTGAGGAGAGAAACTTCAGTAACCATGGTAACTTGACGCCAGGTAAACAGGAGAAAGAGAAGCTGGGGGGGAATTACAACTGAAAGATGGGAAAAGATACATTTCAGGCTATCAACTACAACATCTCCCCCTAATTTTTTCCAAAAGAAGGAAGGGAACTTGGTTTTACTTCTTCAAACCAAGGGGAAGGGGTTTGGGGTGTATTGGGATTTGGGAATTCCACAGCATATATCTGAGGTGCAGGAGAAATTAACTTGGTGGTGTTGGTAACACACCAACGTTGCAAAACAGAAAACATAATCAAAACAACAACAACAATTGCAAAAAACCCTAAAACAGTCCAGAAAACAGAAGACAGCCATCCCGAAAATCCCCATCCTGAGAAAATGTCTACAAAACTGTCATACTGAGGATGGTTTCTTCTTAAAATACAGGTAAACAAGGAACAAAAACCATTAGCTAAATTCATCAATAAACAGATTCAACAGTGGAAAGTCAGGGTAGAATGGAGAATCTGGATTTCCTTCTCCACCCAAATACCTGTTTGTTCTTTGAACTTCTGCTACTGAAATATCGGGGGGTCTTGTGGGATGTTTTTCAATGTACGGTTTTACCCACCTCTGTGGGACCCACCGCAAACCCAGGGGTGTTGATACACAAGCGTATCCTCTTCCCCATGTCACTAATTTGTAAGGACCTTCAATTTTTCCACTCTCAGGGTCTCTCATCAGCACTGGTGGATGTTCCTTGAGCTTGTGTTTGCCATGAGGGGAGAAATGCTTAACCACTGGGGGGTTTTGATCTTCCATAGAACAGTTTAAAAAATTGAGAGTGAACAGGGCTTTGTATAATCTTTCTTGTGGTGTTAACTTTACTTTGTTTTTCCATTGATTTTTCAAAACTCTTTTGAGTGACTGGTGTGCTCTCTCTACTATTGCTTGACTTGTTGGAGAGTGGGGGATTCCTGTCTTGTGTCTCACTCCCCATTCCTGCAAAAATTCCTTAAACACTTTGGAAATATATGCTGGTCCATTATCTGTTTTAATTTCTTTAGGGATTCCTAGTACAGAAAAAGCTTGCAACAGGTGCTTTGTGGCATGCACACCTTTTTCTCCTGCATGGGCTGAGGCAAAAATTGCTCCCGAGAAGGTATCAATGGATACATGTACATATTTTACCTGTCCAAATTCAGGGATGTGTGTTACATCAGTTTGCCATACTTCACAGCTTTTCAGTCCCCTTGGATTGACTCCAGCACCCAGGGATGGCAGAGCTGTGCGCTGACAGTGGGGACATGTGGCCACAATGGCTTTGGCTTGATCTCGTTTCAGATTAAACTGTCGAATCAAACCTGGTACATTCTGATGAAACATTTCATGGCTTAATTTTGCCTGTTGAAACAGGTCAGGGAGTCTGGCCAGTCCAACAGGGGCAGCAGCCAGGGAATCAGCTCTGTCATTCCCTTCTGCTATGAAACCAGGTAATTCCATGTGCGACCGGGTATGCATAACAAAATAGGGATGTTCTCGATGGGAAACTGCATAAATTAATTTTGAGAGCAATTCAAACAAAGTTCTGTTTGAGATCTCCTTGAGGACTGCATTTTCTGCTCTGGAAACTACTCCTGCTACATAAGCTGAATCAGTGACCAAATTGAATGGTTCTGAAAACCTCTCAAATGCTCTAACCACTGCTGCTAACTCAGCAATTTGAGGGGATCCTTCTACATAATCAACATCTGTTTCCCACTGCTGCGTCTGAGGATCCTTCCAGGTCATTACTGACCTTCGGGATGCTCCAGAAGCATCAGTAAAAACAGTCAAAGCTTCAAGGGGCTTCTGACTCCTCTTATCTTTTGGTACCAAATTAAATTTTGAATTAAACAATTTGTGTGCAGGGGCATGAACTGAAATCTGCCCAGTAAAATTCTCCAGAGCAATTTGCAGGGTCTCTTGATTCCTCAAGAGGTGCTCAAACATTTCCCTGGTCATCTTCACTGAGGAGGTTTCTTCCTCAGAGAGGCTTAGGGGCAAATGTATACATGAAAAATCACAGCCAGCAAGTTCTCTCATTCTCAGCCTGGCTTTTCCAACCAGCTGGGCCATCAATTCCTGTGGCCTTGTAATATTTTTGGACCGCTGATGACTGAGAAAGACCCACTCAATGATTATCAAATGGTCTTTCTGGTCCTTGTCCCACTGAAAAATCAACCCCTGAAGGTGTGGCAATTTCCCCATTACAATAAATTTGAAAGGCAGCTCTGGATGGCATCTATGTGCCTGTCTCTTCTCCATCATGCTGCTTACCTTCTCTAAAGCATCCCTGGCTTCTGGAGTCAGAGTCTTTGGAGCACTCAGCTCATCTCCCCCTTTCAATAAATTGAAAAGAGGGGCTAGGTCATCAGTGGCAATGCCTAGCCAAGGCCTAACCCAATTCAGTGTTCTACACAGAGAGTGCAAGTCGGCTAAGGTTTTGGGATTGCTGTTAAAAGCTAATTTTTGAGGAACAATTGTTTTTGCAGTGATTTCCAGACCTAGGTATTTCCAAGGAGGCATCTTTTGTACTTTTTCTTCCTGAAGGGTGAGTCCTGCAGTTGTTAAAACTTCGGTCACCCGGTCCAGTGTGGACCGGAGCAATTTTTCCTGGGGGGCACACACTAGCACATCATCCATATAATGCAGGATAATGGCTTCCCCCACCTCAGCTCGCACAGGGGATAACAAGGCAGCAACATACCATTGGCAAATCACAGGTGAATTTTTCATCCCTTGGGGGAGGGATTTCCAATGAAACCTTCTCATTGGGGCTTCTCTGTTGAGGGAAGGCACAGAAAAAGCAAACCTGGGGGCATCGATAGGGTCTAGAGGAATTTTGAAAAAGCAATCTTTGATGTCAATCACAGCCAATTTCCAATTTTGAGGAAGCATGGCAGGAGACGGCATCCCTGGTTGAAGAGGTCCCATGTCTACAATGACTTTGTTAATTTCTCTCAGATCATGAACTAATCTCCACTTGTCTTTCCCTGGCTTTTTAATGACAAACACAGGGGAGTTCCAAGGGCTAAAAGTAGGTTCAATATTGCCTTGGGCTAATTGCTCATCTACTAACTCGTTTAGCGCCTTTAATTTCTCTTTACTCAGCGGCCACTGGGGTATCCAAATTGGGGAATCTGTGGTCCATTCTAGTTTTTGGGTCTGGCGCTTCTCAGTGGCCGCAATCAAAAATCCCGAGGTGTTTTCGGAATTTCAATGCGGACTCCCCATTGGGACATGACATCTCTTCCCCACAGGGGAACCTGGAAATCAGTGACAATGGGGCGAATAGATGCTATTTGCCCATCAGGTCCTCTAATCTGAATGAGTTCCTTTGATATCTTGGCCAATTGGGCTCCCCCTACACCTTGGATGTGGCTAACCATCGGTTGCAGTTCCCATTGCGGTGGCCATCTCCTTTCAGGGATGACAGTGACATCTGCTCCTGTGTCTATCATGCCTGTCATTCCCATGCCTTCACTACCTTTTTTCAAATGGCATGAGATGATGGGTTTGTTTTCTCCCACTGCTTGAGCCCAGTAGATCTGAGGTGCTACATCATCTACTGGGATCCCTGATGGAATGGGAATAGCTTGAGCAATTACCTGCCCTTGTGCCAGGTAGAATGGTGGGTTGATGCACCGTGCCAAAAGGATGAGTGCATCCAAGTCAGCTGAAAGAGTGACAGGAGAAATTTCAATCTCTGGGGGTGTGTTTTTTGTGTCCCCAATAACAAGAAACTTACAATTCAAGTCGGGGGTCAGTTTTTCCCTCAGCGGGTCAACGGAAACAACCGTCCAGTGGCGAGACCTAAAAAATTGATCTTTCACAGTAAACAATTTGAGAGGTAATTTTGGCTTCCAAACCTCACAACCATTGGTGTTATTTCGGTGGCAGAAGTCAGACCTGTGAGAAACGTCACATTTAAGAGTGTTATCACATTCAATTTTCCCTCCCCCTGCGACTTCTATTCTACTTGTGTCTCTGCGCGGAATAGACTCGCGCTGCGTATCTAGTTTTTTTGGTTCTGAGGACCCCCTCCCTTTTCCAAGTTTCTTTGCCTTTGCTTGTTAGGATATGGCACTTGGCAGAACTTTGCAAAATGTCCTGGCTGTCCACACCGATGACAGGTGAACGCTCCCTTCGGCTTTGCTGGTGATGGCAGAGTAGGTACAGTTGTGGCTGCAATCCTTCCTGGGGTTCTTTGGGAATCCTCAGTCCTTGGCACTGAAGTGCTGATTACATCCGTACACATCTCGATCAAAGTTGTCAAGGTCGGTGGTGGATCTTTCGGCAGCACCCGAATCAGTGCTTTGCAGGCTTCATTCGCATTCACTCGAGCCATTTCCAACAGCAAGTCAGAGTGCAGGGTGGTATTCTGCACTTGTCTTTCAATCTGTACCTTTAATCTATTCACAAAATCTACAAATCTTTCATCAGAACATTGTTTAACTTGAGCATAGGGAACAACAGATTCAGAAAGAGGAATATTGAAAAATGCTTTCTCTGCAGCCTTCTTTATTTTCTCTCTAACTCCTTTTGGCAAATTTTGGGCTTGGTCAATAGGTTCGCTCCAATCACCTTCACCACATAAATGATTCATGGTAATTATTTTACCCCTTTCATCTAAAGCTTCAAAATCACTGCTCAGTAATTCTCCCAAAAGGGTTTTCAACAATCTTTTCCAAGCCCCTTCCCAGAGCAAATATTCTCCTGGGGATAGAAGGCAGGAAAACAAATCTTTCAAATCATGGGGGACCAATTGGTTGGAGGAGAGGGTTGCCTTTAAAAGACTTTTAAAAAATTGGCTTTCCTTTCCAAACTCTTTTGCTGCTTTGCATAATTCCATTTTCAATCGAAATGACATTGCATTCCATTCTGGTAATGTTCCTCCCCTCCCATAAGTTACAGGTGCTGCAAAGAAGGCAGGCCTCTGTTCCTGGTTTGTCCCTTCACCCCCTCCCTTCACACTGTGTGAGCTGGAGGGAGTGACCTGGGAGCCAGCAGCAGAGAGAGGGCAGGCGGGGTTGCAGGGGGGGTCGGAGGGGTCAGGGGCGGGGTGCCTTGGGAGGGAGACACCCCTGAGGGGTGGGGCGGAGGCAGAGGAGGGAGGGTCTGGAGGACCAGGAGGGGGGAGGTCTTGAGGGAGGAAAGGGTTGAAGGGGGGAGGGGCAACAAAGGGATTGTGGGAAGAAGAAGCAACCTGGGGGTTGACCATGTGCTCGCCACCATTTTGAAGTTCCTGGGCCCTTTGTGTAACACTTGGGGGGAGGCTCACCATGTGGTCTCCTCCATTTTGTGTACCCAAAAGACCACCAGGAACAAGAGGAGAGGGATATTGAGGGTAAAGAGGGGTAGGAGAGGGAGCTGGGATGGGTTTTAGGGAAAGGTTTCCAACAGCTTGGCCAGAGCTCCTGGAACAGGGGTGCTGAGAGGACTCCCCCAGCTTAGGGTAACAGGGTTGAGGTAAAAAAACAGGGTTATCAGGGTTAGGATTGGATAACCTTTTTTCTTCTTTTTCAATAAGGGTTAGTCTAATCAAAACAAACAAATGGATTACTTTCTCTGCTGAACTATCTCCAGCATTCACAGATTCAGTCAATTTTGTCCCCACTCTGTTCCAAAAGGAAACAGAAGTTACATCTGCAGGAGACACTTGAGGAAAATTTAAAAAAACCCAATTCACTAATTTTTTCACTTTTTTCTTAGAAAACGGTTTCTCTCCAATTTGCAAAATGCCAATCACTTGATTAAAAATCCCCCTTTGTGCTACAGACAGTCTTGCACCCATCTCTGTGATCTCACCTGTCCGTCGCAGCTATTTCACCAACGGCTCCAAACTGCTCTGCATCCAGAAGTTTCACCTGGGATGGGACTCTTCTCTCACCCACTCCCTCTTCACCACTTCCCCCCTTTGGGGAATTCAGTCTTCTGAATGCTCCTGCCGTTGTCTCGCTCTCAAAAGCAGCCCCTCGGTGCACAGGGGTTCTTGCTTTTCTCCCCAACACGTCTTCCACTTAGAACAGCGAAGAGACGCTTCTGGGGTAGATGTCGTCCCAGCGGTGGTCAGAATCTCACCTTCCGTGGTTCTTCTGTCCCCTTTGTTGAGGGACAGGCCAGCCTCACGTTCTGGGCGTCATCTGACTCGATCTTCTCGAGTGTGGCCCGGCTAGCTCAGTGATGAGGTTTCTCTTCACTCGAGTTTCGAGCCAGCATATGTTTGTGGGGTTCACTGATTTTCTTCAAGAATTCAAGTCTATAGAGCGAGTAAAGAAATCAGGGGGGGACTCTCTCTCTGGTTTGCATTCCACAGTTTATTACTGTGAAGGGGAATCCAAAGGATGAGAGACCAAGGATTTGGGGTTTGGGGGATCTCTTTTAACAGGGTTTCTCGGAGGGAGGGGACATCAGAGAGGGAACCAATTATTTTCTCAGTTAGTACATTTTACAAACTTTCTACAAATCAAGGTTACACACGCCAAGATAAAAAATAACAGACACTAACTTCTTCAAATGCCCACAAAGGTGTGGGAGTATTCTATACAGAGGGGCAGAGGGGGAGAGAGGGGGGGCCTGGTTTCCTGGCAACACAGGGGGGAAAGAATGGGAAGGCAAGGTAAGCATGCCCTCTCAGCTTCCATAGCTCAGAGGCATTCTGGGACAGGAAAAAGTTACAAACTTCCGTGTAGGAAAGAAGAGTTCTCTTCTCCCAACCCCGTGCTTTCCTGGGCTAAAGAAACTTCAAGCAGCTGGAAATGCCAGCGGGGTCCTCTCTTTACTCTATCCGGCCTCTCGCCGTGGGGCTGAGGAGAGAAACTTCAGTAACCATGGTAACTTGACGCCAGGTAAACAGGAGAAAGAGAAGCTGGGGGGGAATTACAACTGAAAGATGGGAAAAGATACATTTCAGGCTATCAACTACAACAGTTCTGAAATAACTTCTTAATCTTTCCCAGTTCTTCATTTAACAATGCCTTTATCAAAAACACTGCTCTGTACATACAGCAAAACTCAGTATGTCACTGCTCTGGTCAGGAGCTGCACTGGATCATCTTTGGTGCTCCACACTCTTATTCTTGTTTCCTCAATCACCCTTCACCCTTCAAATGCTGGCTGAATCCCAAGCTAAGACTCCATGAGAAGCGAGTTTTTCTTTATTTTCTGTCAATCTATTTCCAAGCATTTGTACAATGTCATGTAAATAGCAGCATCGTTGTATAAAACAGTGCAGTTGAAATGTGGTAATTAATTTTGATACCTGTAATCATAACCTGTAATTATCATGTAACTGGAGAACTATAATCAAGGAACAAAACCCAATTCCACATCTGATATATTTCACGGGGAAGAGCTCTGTGGTTACTCATCTAGGAGGAAAAGCTACAAGAAGATTAGCTGTGCAAGTGCACTTTCAAAAGTCATTGTAATTAGAGATGCTCAACAAAACCCAACTGAGCAAAAACAGAAATGAGAGGAAAAAAAAAATTGTTTTGCTGGCCTTCAGAGAAATATCAAGCTTTTGACATTTCCACACCTTTTGACTGTAATTGTGACATAACTACATAAAATGCGTTACAGACATTACAGAGCCATCATTCCTAAACCCATATGCATTTGGCTGTCTGAACTGCACTGACTCCCCAGCAGGAAAGTGGAATTTGTTATTATTTATAGATCAATCAGGCCAACTGTTGAGGCTATAGTAATATTTGCTTGGATTATCACAGCCATATTTTGACAACAGAGATGAATGGAGAAAAAGCCTCTATAAGAGAGGAAAACATAACACTTAATAATAAATTACATTGAAATATTGAATAAAATCATTTGCACTTATTTTTTTCACACCCACACATTTGCAAGCAGCGAAACACCTGCACAGATGTGGTCTGCCCTAGAGTTATAGCCATCCTGTCATGGAGCAGAAGACACACCAGCTACCAGTGTTTCCTGTCTCCAGGGCTGTCCTTACAAAGGAGAGGCTATTGCTGCACATTTGCATATATTTACTGTCTTCTGCCCCTTTATTTGGATGTCTTTGGATTGCAGTCGTGTTCTTTATCTTCCCTTCATCAATTCCTAACAGCTTCTATCTGTTGATTGTTTTTCTCTGTCCTTTGTTTCCCCATCTCAGTGTCTTAAAAGCCCTTATGTCACTGTGCTGGGATCCTGATGCTCTGTGTGCCATTGGACCTTGCCTCATTTACCATGTTTTCTTTCTGGTCCTTCCACACCAGAAAATTGATTTCCCTTCATATTTTACTCATACAAATCTTACAATGTGTTACAAATTTCTGCTATGGTGTATTTTCATAGGAGTCCAAAACTAAACTCTGGAAACCACTGCTTCCCTCTATATTCGGTATTTCTTGTCTACAGAACTCTGTCAAAGAAGGACTGAATATGCATCCACAGGAGTCTACAAAATCATCTGCATGCTTTTAATTACACAAGTTACAGAGTGATTTGTTGAGTTTTTCTTAAAAGTTCACAAAATAGAAGAGTGAGAGAAAACCCACAGATGTAACCAAATTCACTCCCACATGAAAGAGAACCCAATTTGTTCCAGCATTTGGGTGATTTGTGCTATAATGAACTTTTCCACTATTCTCTTGTTCTGTAATGGCATAATTACCTTTATATTTTACATATTCATGCAAAACTGGCATTTTATCTGCTGAATAATTTACAGGTTGGCAAAGTTTAAATACCTGTAGATGAAACACTCACCATTAATGTCAGATAGACAAAGGAGAACAAGTAGGATCCCGAGGAGGGACCATGCTGCTGTCTCACCACCTTGTGCAGGCAAGATTAGCAGGACCTCTCAGTGCATTTTCCAAGCAGCCAATCTCATACAAATCAGGCAGATTGATTTTAAAAACACCAGCAAGGGAATTCTGTCGATGACACATACAGTGCCAGCACCGTGCCAGCGTGTGTGGAAGAAGCAGATCAAAACTGACCTGTTGATACTGATCAAAATAGCAAAGATGGAGTATGAGATGATCTTGCTCACAAAGATGAGTTGACCAAAAATAATTTGTACAAGTTTCAGCTATTACAAACTGTCCTTAAAATAATAAAACTTACAAAAAAAGTACAAGATATATGTAGCTGTAATAAATCCTACTAATATACCATTCAGTCTAAAATGTGTGAATGCCGTGGGTTTTATTTATTCTGTACATCAGTCATGGACAATCTAGTACCCCCTACTCACCTTAAGATCACTGAAATCTCTAGTACACACACTCACCCTCATAAAACATAAAACATGTTCTTAAATTGCAGGCAACAGAACTTAGTAAAAACCAAACAAGTGGCTTAAGGCCAAAGAAATCTTTACATCAATCCCACATCCTAGGATTCATCCATGTCCTGGGAACCTGATGGATTGATACAGGAAACATTTAATTATTATGAAAGCTACAGACTGAAGACAGATGTCTCTTCAGGAAATCCCAGTTTGTATCCATTTCTTCCAGTGAATCCAGCCCACAACATAGTGAAAAAAATTGCCATTACCTCCAAAGGAGGGATTAAACTATGGCAAATTTTCAGTAACATGCTGCCTGGAATGCTAAATATAACACTCTTTTTATGAATATTTAATTTTCTGTTGGGTCTCATGTTCTTGAGCTAAAGCCCATAACTTCCATCAATATTAATGCCAATTATGCATTCGGATCCATAGAGATCAGAGAAGTTACCCAGAGATCTTAATATGCCCAGTCTTGTTTAACTATATTGATTTTCAACTTCATTTCTAGCTGGTGCTGTATGACAAGGACACCAAAACCACTCAAGTTTTCAGCCCTTTTTAAAGGGCACAAATGATGATGATCACAGCAGGTCTCTTCAGCATCTAATACCAGGTAAAAGGTTAGTTAGTTTGAAAACACTGATTAACTACTGTTATTAAAAGAGGAGGAAAAACCTAGAGAATCTCCAATTTTAAAATCTAAAATCCACATCTGTAAGACTATCATAACTACCCCTCTTAATTTCATCTCAAGAGATGCTTTTGCTGAGAAATAGACTTCTGAAGATACAACTTTCTGCCCCATAAATAGCTCAAACAACGTGCCTGCCAGTTTGAAACACAAAATAAGAAAAAGAAAAAAAAAGAAAAATAAAATCAGGGAGAAGCAGTGGGAGCAAGAGCACCTAATAATCACATCAGTTTGAAGAAGACTTTTTTAGTCAAACTAATTCCAAGACAGACACCCTGTAAGCATTCACACACCAAGCAGGATCCCAGCTCCTTGACCAGCAGCACAACCTGAGTCCATTCACTCACTCCAGCACTCCCAGCCAAGATTTTCACTGCTCAGCTCCTTTGCCAGCTCTCCCTTCCCTGCCAGCTGCCAAGCTTCCCAGAACTTCCCTGGGGTATTTCAGTTTGTAAGAAATGCCACCTCCGGATGCAAGTGCAGACATCAAATTTAGCAATTTCTCTCCAATTCCGTCAGTATTAGATGCTTTTCTCAAAAATTCATTAGAAAAGCTTTGAGGGAAAAGTACATCCCATTCCAACCTGTTTGTAGGACAAAAAGAAAAATTTTCACCTTCATTTTCATGTCAAAAATTTTATTTCTGTTCAACTTTGTTAAAATTTTCCAAGCATTAAGAGAACAAAGCAAAGGGTAGAGTTTCTTTTTCAAATTATTCCCCCCCAGATATTTTCCATTATATAATTTAAAAATAAACACACCCAAACTCATATTGTTTATGAATTCCCACAAGTGCCACTTTGACTTGGGAAAAAATCTAACTGAAATGATGCAAAGTTTGCAGATCTCTGGTACCAGGATTTGCTAGTCTGAGTAAGTTTTTAGGAGATATCATATGGTGCCTGTATTGAGCCCTTCATATTCCTCTCTGCAGTTCAAAGGTTTTGTTACTTGTCTGCAGCACAAAAATCAGAGCTTTTCCAAGTGCTCAGAACAGCATAGCATGAGCACGAACAGCAGCTTAAAATTCAGACACTAAAATTCTATCAATACAATTTTTATGCCTCTCCATCAAAAAATATCTATTTTCTCTAAAATGATTACCATGGATACTTAGTTTTTCCTTATATAAAATACAAACACATTTCAAACACCACAACTGATCAACCGTTTTCTTTTGCACGTGGAAGATCTTCAGAGCCACATTTTTTACATTGTCTAAAAGCTCGCCTTAGGTCGAGGTCGCTCTGCCTGGTATTAAAGTGGAGCAACAGCTTTTTTAATGCTTCTTAAAAGAAAGGCAATGGCAAAAATCCATCATGGTTCAGTAACCTCCCCAGTGCCAGGACACTTTTGACACATTGCCACAACACCTTAAAGACAAGCCCATGGAATTGTGCACAAGGAATTGTTCAAGAGGCTCTACACGATTCATGTGCCTCTCTGCAACATGGAGAAAATGCCTCCTCCAACCCCACAGCTTGGTTTGTTTTGTCCTAATAAATAAATACATGAATAAATAAGATACTTAATTTATTGCTGACAGTTGCTTTTCACCAGAAACTGATGTGCTGCCCTGAAAGGACATCATCCTCTGTCAAATCACAGATCTCAGAAGAGCTCTGTGAATTAACTGTCTCACTATTAATTAAAGTTTACCAACATACAAAGCAAAGCACTGGAAAGAATCATTCAAAATACTGCCAGAGTACAACACAAAGCAACAGTTCCAGATGTGTACAGCTGCACTGCAGAGAAAAACCCCACATCCACATGTTTTAGTTCTTGCTGCCATTTAACTTTTCACATATTAAATATTTGCAGCTTAATCTAAAAATCTCGCTTTTTTAAAACGTAAAATCAAGCACTTTAATTTCAGAAAAACAAGGTTTTGACCAAACACTCCAAATAGTGAACAACAAGATTGTATTCTCAACACATAAAACAATTGTGGAATCATCATCCTGAGCTACTTTAGATTAAAACTATGGGTTTTTTTCTAAAGCAAATAAAGTATGGATTTTAAATTCCAGATTTTGACATGAAGTTCAGAGGGTCAGAGCTTAATCTCGAAATGTACAAATATCACCAAAAAAAAAAAGCCAGTAAAAAAATTATAAACTATTCCTCCCTAGCTTTTCACTAAATGAGGAAGAAAACCTAATCAAAACAAAATCAAATCAACAAAGGGTCCAAAACCTCTAGGTGATCCCAAAATCTACCATCAGTACTTTCCTTCTCCTGGAATGGGCCATGTTCCTCTTCAGAGAGGTTGAAAACAGGATTGGAATGGAAAATTTACCTCAGGTACCAAGGCCTGGAAAGCACATAATTGCAGGAGTAGCATGAAATTCATCCTTGACTGTGGATTGAAGTGTTATTTGCCTTGCTGGTTTATGGGGTTTGTGCTCAAAGCTCCTTCTTTGCACACACACAAAGGCTTCGACGTTTACGCTGAAAACATCGTCACAATTAAATAAATCTCCGGTTAAGAAGAGTAGTGAAGCTGAAAAGCACACTCTTAATTGCTGAATTCTTAAGGATTTTCTAGGAATTACTCCAAACCTGATGGTGTAAATGATAAAACCTGTAGAAGAGAGTATTAATTGAGGAAAGTTCAACTCCTGTGTGCTGAGGCTGCACCAGGCTGCCAACTCACAAGGGTTCCAGGGGTTCTCAGGCCCAGAGAGGGAAGGAGATCCAGCAGCTTCCAAGGTGGCCTCACTACCTCCAGAAAAATACATTTAAAAGGAACCTGTATATAGATGGTTACAAATTCTGTAGCCTCTCCATTACACATTTTTTTGCATAAAGAACTTCCTATTCTAACGCAACACAAACCAGCCCTGGATTTGGAGCAGGGAGAGCTGGGCTGGAAATCAGAGTGGAGCAGCACATCCACTTGCTCCTCGCTTTTCTCTCTGTCCAGCACCCCAGCACATGAAAGGCTATTAAAAAAGATCTTGATTTTGCACCACGGCATGACCCACTAATGTCCCGTCCCCACAGCTCAGCTGATCTCCACTTAGCTCCACTCCTGCTGCTGCCAAAAGGTCCCTCGCACTCTGCAGAGAGGATTTTTTGTAATTAGCACTTCTCTGTGCCTCGTTAACATACACAGAGCGCTGTGGCACGTGTTTGCCAGCCAAAAGAAACGCGGTGATAGAACCTGTAAGAGCCCGACACCGCGATGTCTTGTCTCTTACTGTAACGCACGAAGATGTGTGTATGTTGTAAAAGCTAGAGGAAGAGAGGGATCATGTATCCACACAATGAGGAAAAAAAAAGAAAATAAATAATGCCTTTTAACTGTATGGTATCAAAAGCATTTCTTCTAAAGCATCCGTTAAATTAGAAAGTGGACTGTTTGTCTGAACAACAGAATGAAAATCACATCAAGCTTTTGTAGATGGAAGGGCAACAATAACTTTTATTTATTTTTAGAGACAAATGCCACTCTGATCCACTAACAGTGACAGGAACTTGGCCAGGAAGATAGAAACCAAAATGAACTAGGGCCTTTGTGAAAATGGATGACTAAATTTCTATTGATTTCTTTCTACTTCCTAAGGAATCAAATTGCTTTAAGACTCACTTTGGAGCTCCCAGGTTTTTGCTCAGTCAGTTTAACCTCGACTCGGTAACCTCTGTGACACATCTGTTCCAATTTATTATATTCAAGCCCATGGAATTTTTGCTTCCATCGTGTCCTCACAGTGATTTGATTTTCTCTGGCTACATGGAGGGTCATTAGGTTGGATGTAGGGCGCCAGGACGCACACTGATTTGCAAGGGAATGTAATGCAAAGTGATACTAAGTGTTAAAAAACACACAGCTGGAGCAAAGGGGGCTGTAGACAAAGCCAAAAATAGAACTGAGTATTATTCTAAAAGAGAAAATATCAGCAGGACTCTAAGAATTCAACACTAATTATGTTCTACTTTCAAAAAATAAACCTAAATAAGGCAATAAACAAATAAATTTGAGGCCAGAGTTGAGAACATGGGTTGAATGCATGGGAAGTCAAGCCTTTGATTTGAGAGGAAGAAGGCTTAGCCCAAAGGGGATACTGAGGGTATTCATCAATGGGATCTCTGTTTGTACTAACAACAGACTCATGTTTGCTCCAGTGTTAAACAAGTGCACTCATAGGGACCTGGATCTCTGCAATCCTGCAGTTCCAGTCCAGGCTGCTACTGCCTTGAAGGGTTTGAGCACTGGAAAAACAATGTCTGCTTAGACCTGGAAGTTTTCATCATATTATTCTAATCTGTTAATTTAGGCAGAGGTTGTGCAGCAGATTTCAATAAATTGTGAGTTTCATACCATTTCCCAAACCAAGGCCTGGCTAACTACCTATTATTTTTACCTAAATCCTTCTTGGACTTTTAGAAAAGAGACATACTACTCCACCAGGCTGGGGGAAGCCTTTTTCCATGTCACAGCTGACTGCTTTGTCTCATAGAGCCAAATCACCCTGTGCACATGCTTTGCAGCCATTTTGCACAATCTCCTACACACTTTAATACCTTTAAATGATTAATATGATATAAATAATACCTTTAAATGCATACATCAGCTGCTACTTTGTTGGCAATCATTTGGGCTGCCTGAGGAACAGGGAGACCCTGCCCAGTCAGGTAAAACCTAAGGAATATGGGTCAGAGATAAGAAAAAATTAAAATAAAGGTCCCTGTATATTCATGGAAGTCCTTGCTCCAGTACAGACATTCCTTTAAGGAATGCTCTCTAGGGGAATAAGCAATGTACAGTCATATCCAAAAGAAGGATTACAAAGAAGATAAAAGTTGGTCAGATTGTATATTTAAGCAAATTAATAACAAAGGGAGGTTACCCAAACTCCCTGACTTTTACTCCTTCTGTCAGCATGAAGAGTCTGTGACATCTTTTTAGTGTGTTAGTAGAGGATTTCCAGACAAGGGGAATATAGAACTTCTCACATATAGAAAGGATTATGTAGTTAAAATATTGAAATGACACTCAGTAATTCTGACATTTTAGACTTCAAATCATTTCAATAATCCTTAATGTTTCTGTTTCTCATTTCTTTACCTGTAAAACTTGAGTTTTCAACTACAGCATTGTAATACAGTAAATTATTGCCTATCACATATGCATCCATTATGCAGGTGTAAACTAAAATATTAAAACGGAGAAGAAGGAACTTAGTGCAGTGCTTCTGCAGGGGTGCATTCTTTGTGCCAGAATGGTTTTCTGGGGCCAAATACAGTTGATTGACACCTTAAAAACATGTGGTTTTTTGTGATCTCTTATGTAGGTGTGCACACCTACATTTGGTGTATGTGCATGAGCAGACCCCCATGTTGCACTGGGGCCCAGATGGGAAATTTCAGGTCAAATTCTCTTTTACCAGATCATCTCCACTGCTCTGGAAGTATTGAAAAACACTCTCAGAGACCTCCAAATTACACTCTATGATACACAGAATTATTACATCACACAGATAATTGTACTGGGAGGAGGGAGCATCACATTATTTTGTTTTTGCCACTCAGTGCTCATGGCCACAAAAGAAGCAGCCACATATCTCATATTCTTCTTACCTTAACCAGTCTCATCTTTGAAACCGAACTTAAAACATCAGTTCTGAGACTTTTTCAAATAATTTGAAGCATTAGATCTCTGCCATTTTCCTTACATCCTTGACATATGTACCTTTTTAGAAACAACATCATCCTATTTTCTGTTAATAGGGAAAGGCAAATCTCAAGAGGATCATGAGTACTCAGCACATCTTAATGCTGATTCAAAAATTAAAAGCCAGAGGGGCTTCTTTTCCCATTCTGAGGTCTTCCAGCAAATTATTGATTGTTGATGATCTTCCATTAATATATTTCTTTCTTACAGTCTGAGTGATTGTGTTAAATTGCTTAATAACTCTCTAATCGTGTACATCTCCAGGGGCTGAAAAGAGCTTTGGTTTTAAAAGTAATTTGTTTCAAATGAGGCCTTATCCATCCTCATGTGGGGGTCAGGGGAAGAAAGGAAAAAGAAAAAGTTTTCCAGGATGATACTTGCAAGATCCTAAATTCCAAGCCATTTAAGGTCTGACAGAATAATAATACAAATAAATACAAATAAATTTGTATCTTCTGAAATTTGTATCTTCTGAAAATCACCTACCAGTTATAATCACCTATGAATAATACTGCTAGAAAACTAGTGGTATAGAACCTCCCTTTTAACTAAATATATAATACTAGGAAAAAAAAAAAAAAAGTGAATATCTTCCAATCTTCAGCAACCTTAAAGTCAGACACAAAGCATGAGAACAATTGAACCACAATACTCAATTGTTTCCCTAAGTATTGCAGTAGCAGTTTAGTGTCATCCTTGAAGACGAGCTAGGCTGTATGCTGCCAAGGATTTTTCCTTCACCTGAGCTACCCTTCTAGGCAGGGGCCTCCCTTTGCTGCCATCAGCACAACTTGTTTCAACTGCATCAACTACATTTATGGACCGAGCCCAGACCCTTTATAGTTCAATCTCAGTCGTGGTAACAAACCACAATAGCATAAGAACCCCACAAGATGCTCTGGCACAACACAGATGCATCTACTGAGGAGGCACTGGGGCTGCACCTTTTGGCCATGTAGCTTCCTAAAAGCTACCACTTTCCTGCCACTCCTTTCAGAATTTCTAAAGGGTTTTAAGACAGGTAAAGAAAGCACAGAAAAATATATACATTGAATTTTGATCTGTTTTAGTGCAAAGTCTTTCAGGTTAAGGTTAATCAAACCTCCAAGAGATGGGGTGCTCAGTATCATCTGTTCAATGGGATGACAAAATGCTTTCACTTCCTGTAATAACATTTTCTGTTGCTTGGCTTGGATTTGTTGTAAAGCCATCAGTAGTTTCAAGGTTAATGGAAAGTCCTGGTACTCCCACTCACAACCACAAACAGGGACCAAATCCTGTGAAGCAAAGCCAGAGGATGCAAGTGACCATCACTGAAGGAAGGAATCTTGATGTTGTTTTGATTTTTGTCTTTTTTTTTTCTTTTATGTATTGTCTGTATTCTTTGCACATATATTTGGACCTCTGTAACCTACTATTGTATTCTAGCTAGTTTTTCCAGTACTTTTCCATGACCTTTTACTAGGCAGAAAGGCAAAACATGTTCCAAAGCCCCTTTCCTATCTTGGTTCTAAGACACCAAGGCCAAAAAACAGCTCTTCAGACACATTTTCATCAACAAAGTACAGACTCATCTGAGGAGAGGAGGACTTGGAAGTGGCTTGGACTAGGGGGGGTATTACACTACCACTCATGCTCCTAATTGGTGCTTTTTTGTCAATTATCATAATTCACCAAACTTATAAAACTGTATGCACCCCTGTTAGGGGTGGGCTTTTGTGGACATCTTCCATAACTTCCCCTGGAAGCCTTCAATAAAGATCCACTTTTATATTACCTCCCATACTAATATTATCTCAAAAGTGTGTGTGGTTTCATTTCTAGGTTGAAAAAGGCATCAAATCCACCCCCACAAATCCCATAGGTACATTATGTACAGAGATACAGAGGATCTTCTCTAGGTTGTTTGAACACTTGAAATAAGGTCAAATGAAAGAATGGAAGTTTTAAGAGCTTTGCATCTGCTGGACTGCAGTCCATATTCTGTGCTGAGCAGTCAATTACAAGTAGAATTCAGCTCAGACATGAAGCTCCACAGAGAACATTTACTTATTTATTTTAAAGACCTCTTCTTCCCCAAAATGAAATCAAAGACTGATCTTTGAACAGCTGAACAATACCTCCATAGCAGCTTCCCAGGGTGTCCTACTCCTTGAACTTTTTATATCATATCTGAACCAAGCCTGGAAAAAAAGGGATTTGAGTGGAAAGTTTGGGACCTACACAGTGACTCATACGTGCCTGATTTCTAAGAAGGGAATGAAGGGGACAGAAAACACACACAAATTGGTCACTGCTGGTTTAAATAGAGCTCTCTCTTGTGATCAAACACTTTCTAAAGGGCTCCAAGCAACCACCATGAACACTGTTGGTGTGAAAGAGAAGCAGGCAAAGCTTTCTGCTGGTATGTATTGAATTAGTCTGGCAGAAAAAAAAGAAGTTAAGACAAAAAATAAAAAAAGAATCTATTAGCTAAACCTGGAAGCCTTTCCACTTTCTGCAGCACTCAGCACCATTCAGGTAACAAACAGGTTCTGGCCTTGTACCAGCAGAACAAAGAGCATCCGACAATTCACTTCTCACACCAAGAAAATTGCACCTGCTGAGACTTTGCACAAGTATCAAAGGAAGCAAAATAATTCCTTTTGCAGCATACAAAACTCAGATTGTATTTGCTACAAATGGTAAGGTTCCATCTAAGACTTATAGATTTTTGGCTATTTATTCCTAGACCCCATGTGACATCTATTCAGCACCATAAAATGGTTGGTGCAGGGAGAAAATGGGTCACAGGTGTATTTATGTCCAGTGACAAGAGTCACTGAGGATAAAAGAAGTTTATACAAGTACTTTGTCTGAGTGGGTCTGTCAGAGAAACAGCTCTTGCCCTTTGAAGGGTTCCCTTTTAAACAGGGCAAAAAATATGATTAATTCTCTTGGCTTAGCCAGGGAATGCACTGTAACTTCCAATATGCAACATTTAGTAGGTTGGTAAAATTTCTCACTCCACCCCCTGATCTGTTAAACTACAGGGTTTGTTAGGTCTAAGAAGAGGTCTGATCTCTACAACATCAGCAAGCCAGGACAAAACTGCAGCTCAGCACAGTTTTCTTAGCAGGAATCTTAAGCTTTTGCATATAGACTTTGAATCCAAACCCTGAAATCACAGCTGAGGGCTTTCAAGCTGTTTGAAAACCAGATTAAAACCCAAAGAAGTGGTAGTCACTGGCAATGAAAATAGTTTCCATCCAGAAGCTCTAACACTCTGTATCTGAAAGTTTGGATTTTGTTCTCTCCCCTGAGATATTCAGCATCTGAAAAAGACAAGGAAGTTTCTTACACCCACTACATTTTGCCAATAACTGTCAATTTTGTTTATGAGACCTGCTTGTCCTAAATAATACAATAAAGTGAAACACATTCCTGTCTTTTCCCTTTTTATATCACCAATGTATTCAGGGAACTTGCTGCTAAGTGAAGCTAGGGGAATTTTTTTTTTTCTTCTTGCAGAAAAGGTGAGACCAAAGTTATTAAATAATTTTTTTTAAAAATTTAAATACATTGCACGAGCTCAATTCCTCACTAAAACCTGTGTATAATACTGCAGAGTAGCTTTTATTTAGCTTCACTATCTTTTATACTGCTGAAGTCAATTAAATTCCAGGCATACTCTATATGTTGGATTACTTGATGCATTTTTGACCAATGCTGTATTAAGAAGCAGATGTTTTAGATGTTATTGCCATCCAGAGGAAGATTCCTTAAAAACACGTTGTGCGTGTATTGATGCACTTCCCATGGAACAGAGAACAGGGCTCTAACACTTAGGCTGCTTCAACCCAAAACTTCTAATTCAACATAAAGTAATTAAGTGGGGCATATTGAATCCACAAGCAGCAGGTTAAGTGCACAGGTTAATTTATTTATGCTATTTATGTGGCAACTGCGTTCCACTCCCCTCGGCAGGCACAAACCTGCCAAGCTCCTGCCAGAGCATCTCAGCCTTCCAGCCTCATCTGAGCCACACTGCTCTCATCTGCCACCACAAACACCAGATCGCTGAAAATGAAATGTTCCACTTCATTTGACCTTCTCTTGTAGAAAGATATTAAATATGTATAAAAATTGTACATTTTCTTTCATTGATTTCAGAAGGTATTCAACCGAAAGCAGCAAAACATGCATTTCAAGAGCTGTCAGACACTCAATTTACTGCTGTTCTGTGCACTAAAACGCACAGGGCTCAGAGAACATAAAAAACAAAGCTACAGATACATGCTCAGAATACAGAAGGATCCCAAAGATAATTCAACTACTTGCCAGCAGATTTCTCAAGCCTCAATTATTTCCACATTTGCTATGCAGACTACTTTGAGACAGTGTATAACAGTATATTTACTGCTCTTTGCCTGTCCTTGTTAAGTTTTAACTCATTGCAGTTAGATCTGCATATATGTGTGTGTGCATTGCCATGAGTATATATAAGTATATATATTTATGAGTATATATATTTATTAACAGACCTAACCAATAATTAAGGCTTTTACACATTTACAAGCAGGCTTAAAGGCAGTTGAGGTCCTCTGATCTATCCACTGGACTACTCCCCTATTTAAAATTGCCTATTTTTGATTAAAATGTGACATGAAATTTATCCTGTACAAGCAGACATTTGGGCTTTGCAGATCACCTTCCTAGAGGGAGGGATATCAGCAGCAGAGGGCATGGAAATATTCTACATGTGCCTAACTCTGCTGACTAAATTAACTCAGATCAGAGAACCAGGCAGATAACATATTCCTCCCAGAAAAGAAAAAAAAAATAAAATGGTGAATATGGAATAAAAATAAAGCCTTCACATGAAACAGAAGCCTCCACGGCCTCACATGCCTCTGAAATGGTGCAAAGGGCTTTAGTGAGGTTATTTTAATATTCTGAAAAGAATTTTTCATGTCTTCCAGTGAGGTATCAGCTATATTAGCTACCATAAAAGTTCAATTTCTCACATCTGAGACTCTGGGCTTGCTGCCTGTGGCATTCCTTCTGCAAGATAAGCTTTTACTCAGCAGGTTCCTGGTTGCCAACAGGGTTGTGTCCTGAAAAAGTTCCTAAAAGGGCTGCACCACATAAAAGAAGGAAGCCACTACAGAAACTTTTATCAGTAAAAATGACATTTATGGACTCATAGACTGCTTTTTTGTTTTTTCACACATGAAAAAGTGGTTTGTTCCACACCATAAAATGACAATTAATTAAACAAAATAAACACCCTCTGAAAGAAGTCCATGCTTATTCCCACTTGGATTTGTTTTGTTCTGGAGCTAAAAGTAGCTGGAACTTCTTGGAACCTGTAAAGGCACTTATTTCTTCCTAACAGGGGCCCAGGAGCAAGCCTTTAGGAATTTTAAAGGACTTGCCAGTCTGGTTTGGAGAACCCTCAGCACCTTTTTCCACTGTCCATTGGCTTTCCAGAGCCAGGACTGGTTAAAGAGATCGGTTCCCCTAAAACAAAACTTGTGTTTAAGTGCACAAGTGCTGGTTTTATTCCAGGTAAGGTCAGGAGTGCTTTCAGCAATCACATGGCACAGGGATGACTTAATGTCACCAGAAGCTCTTCTCTGCTTTCAAACCAGACTCTGCTCTTTTAATTAGCCATGTGGGTCAATTAGGGGATGATTCCCATAGAAGTGTAAATAAAATTATTAGCTTAAGAACCTCAGTCCTCTCTCATCTAATTTCTATAATTTGTCTCAGTATTAAAATTTTTCATGAAGAAAAAAGTCTATTATTTCATTCAAATCAGTATTTACCATTAAGTTTACCATTAACTTAATTTGTAAAGACAAGCTTCAGATAAAATTAGAAATATTGAATAACTCATGGTGAGGTCTACCAATTTTACACTACTACTTCTTATGTGAAACTTCAGTGTGTCACATCAAAAGGGCTGGTGGTTTGTTTTCCTTTTTTTTTTCTGGCAGGGAATAAGTGCTTCAAAACACTCCCCAGAGAACAAAATGTAGCTGTCACGTTGAAGATAATGCATTTAATCTCTTTGTTACATTGCAGCAATTTCAGTAAGCTTTATTGTACTGTGTTTCTTTATGGCAACCCTGCAAAAAATTAATTTACTAAGTAAGCAGCCTGATGGTCTGTACATTTCTACCCACTTAACAGTTAGATTAGTGCTTTCAAAATACTCAGAAGCAGCAGTAAATTCCTTTTATAAAAGCTGGCAAACAAAGGAAGCATGTCAGTCATTCCTCAAAGCAGAGATGCCAGTTACTTTCTAATTTCCACAGATTTAGTTGACTATGGATTCAAATTACATATGATTTTTAGCCTTCTATTGTAAATCTTGCTCAAGACCTATTATGCAGGTATTTCATCTTAATTTATTTTGATGCCTATAGTGGAACGTATCCTAGTACCAACATGAAACCTTTAAAAACACTAACCATGACTAAAATGTGTTCCAATTTTCAAAACAGTCATTAAAAACACACACTTGGAGCAAAGAAATGAATTCAGTGTATAAATCTGGCTGTGACATGAGAAAAAAAACAACTCTGAAAATCACTTTTCCTCTCTCCTGTTGAGGCTGCTCCTGCAAACTCCGTTTACTGTGCCCTCATAGAGAGTAGCAAAGCGTCTTCCCAGCACACACAGCTATCCCAGGATCAAAGTGCCACTCACACTCAGCCTCTGGAAGGATTTTACCCTCTGTCCACCTGGCAGAACCTTCCAGATATGGATCTCTAAAAGTTTCACTGCTGAAAGTGCAGAATACTCTTGAGACAATTGGCAAAAAGACCCCTCAATATACATTAGAGCCTAGGGAATATCACTGCTCTGGCATTTTATTCAATATGACTTCTTCTGTCCTTTCCAAAAGAGCATGATTTAACAACAATTATGTTGTTTAACAACAATGTAACAAATTTAACAACCATTTAGTTCACAAGAGCCCATGCACCATTGAATACGTGTTACAGAATGCTTTCTGTATCAGAAGCACAAGGGCAGCTACCATGAGAATAAAGGTTATTTTCTCCTGCTTTGTGAAGAGGACTATAAAGTTACACTGATTTTTCTGCTATTTCTGCTTTTTGGTCGTGTCAACTGCTTAAATTATCTGTTGTCAATTAACCAGGGCAAAAGTGATCTTGTATGGGATCTGAGACTGCAGTAATAGTAAACAGAGTATTTCAGGACTTTCTATCTAATGCTGGAGGTGATTATCAGGTATGAAATAAGAGGAGACTGACCAGAGCCAGTTGTTGCCACTACCATGTATATAAGACCTCTGTGCCAACTCAACCAGTAGTTGAAAACTGACAAATAATTAACAAATAGAATTACTGAGGGGAAAAATATGGATGCAATCTGAAAAAAAACCACCATGTATTGAATAAACAGACCAGGACTATCTTCCTATTTCAGAGTAAGGAAACTAGCAAGCTAATTGAGTGTATTTAAATACATTCACAAACTGGTTTTGTTAGTAAAGCTTTCAGACACTGAACACAGCTCCTCTTGGAAAAGACACCTTAGAAAGTTGGGCTTTGTGATATTCCCATGAGGATGGGCAACCATGAGTTTGGGTGTGCATTGGGAAGAAGCAAATTTAGAATTCAGAGACCTCAAAATGCTTTGTGGCATTCCATCTATATACTATATACTCCATCTATAGGTCCCCAGTTAAAGACAGATGTTAAACATGTGCTTCAGTCTATTTCAATTTAGGAAGTCAGTGAAGCATGAGCTCGAGGCTTATATTCTGCACAGGGATCACTGTAGAAGTGGGGAATTTAGTAATAAGTAATACTTAACTCTTAAGTAGCAGCCTGAATTAGTGTTATGAAGGTGTTTAATGTGGGAAATCACTACAATTAGCTTCATTTTTAACAGATTGAAGAGCTGGGATACAGAAATGGGTGATTTGTCTCCAGACATACAAAAGGCCAATAAATAAGGGATCTAGGGAAAAATCTTGTATTACATGATTCTCAATTCAGACTTACAGTGTCTCCCACCATCTAACATAACTCCCCTAATTATTATATTTAACAGAAAAATAACAGCACTATATCCATACAGACACTGCAAACCATCAAAGGGAAATGTTTACCAGACCTCCTCATATGCTGCAACACAAATCTGCAGTAAATCTACCCTAACACAGCTAACAGGTGTGCTCATTGATTACTTTTTCTAGAGAAATAGAACCTGAACACGTCAAAAAGTTGGTAGCCCACAGTGGCTGGAGATATCTACCTTCATTACACTCATGATTTTGGAAGAGTTTCTGAATCACATACATATCTATTTTTCTAGCCTGACACGGTTTCCCCAGAGGTGTTAAACCAGACATTTGCAAGACATTTTTGACAAAATACATTTCCAAGAGTTTCCTCCCTTTTTACTGAATTCTTGGCCAACTTCAAAAAATCCCATGCAGACTTATTTGGCTTATTATGGATGCATGAGGGAAGGGTTGCAAGAAACTGCAGTGATGCCCAGTGCTTGTCATACAACACAGCAGTATCACCAGCATCTTCTGAATAACAGGCCAGGACTGACAACTCTTTAATTTCAGCCTTCCTCAAAGACTCATCCTCACCTCCATTGCCTCTGCCTTCAGGTTCCAAATAGCTCTTAAACGAGATAAATGAAATTATCTCCCATGTTGGCAGCACAATGTACACAAGACACACATCTGTTACCAAAACTGTCATGTTCCCTTATTGCTTAGGCAGTTGTCAAAATATATCACTGCCTCCACTATTTCACTGGTGCAAGATTTATTTAACATGCAGAAAGATGAGGCACAGGACTCTCAGTAACCAGCAAAAGAGGTTTAACAGTACCAGCATTTGTTCACTACCCCCAACATTTAAACTGTACAGAGAATTTCAGAGCAAACAGAGCAAAGCTGTTTTAATAGACACAGCTGACCACTAGACAGAGTATTTATACTCTGTACCTGAACTTTTTCTAAGCCCAGGGACTGAATTTTCCCAACTGATGTTTTACTATAAACCTGAAAACAGCATGTTAACAAGGATATGCTAATGTTCGTGTTTGGGAAAAAAAAACAGATCCTCAGAGTTTCATTACTTATTTTGTAATTATTTTAACTATTCCCTCAACAAAGAGTATTTTTGCTTACTTCTTCAGATTTCACAGTTTATGTACAGAATTGCCTTTTAACAGCCTCTCTGTGGGCTCCCACAACCTTAATTCATTTGAAACCCATATAAACCCCTATGCCATCTGGTAACTTCTTGCAATCTAATTATCCTGATAAATGTATGCACAATATTAGACATTTTCCATTACAGGGGTGACTAATGTTGCTTCTCTATTTACAAATCTGCCTGCAGATTTCTGTTACAGACCCATTTGAGGAGGCTAACAGACTTGTTCATTTAAATTTATATCTTACCCGATGCCAAGGTTTTCAGCCAAGCATTCCTTGAATTACGAACTACTATTTATTCAAATCAGTTTCCTGTCATGTAAATTAGCTATATAAAGTAACAAAAATGCCAGAGAATTTGTTTTGCACTTTTTTTAGTATGTTGCCAAGTGAAATTTTGAATAAAATCTTTGGTGCACTGGGAAAGGAAAAATAATGGCTGAAGATGTGGTTATCCTCCCTCATTTTGGAATTCCAGGCAAGCAGCTGTATGTCTTGATGAAGGTTCTGGAGAGACAGCTTTGAAGTTTACATCACAGCATGGTATGTGATCTGTGCTACACAAGACTACTGGAAAACATGATGAACCTGCAGGCTGCCCAGTGCTGCCTCCTGAAACCTTCAGCCCCACGACCCGTGGGGTGTTCATTCCACACAGCAGTGACATTGCTGACCTGCTGGGCACTGCTGGGACTCAAAATCCTCCAGGAGAAGCAAAACCCTTGTGCACCTGTCTGTGTGTGCACAAGTGAAACCTCAGAATGCTGAAGGGAGGCACAGCAGCTCTGGGAACTCGTGTTTGCTGCTGCTCAAGACAGTAAAAAATACGTTTAAAACCTTGCTGAGTTGAAAGCTGATAGCAGCCTGTCTTGTTTTCCTCAACACTCCTCCCATTTCTTCCCCCTTCCTTGTTTTCACGTCTCCAGCCATGTTATACCCTCCCATCCCAGTTTTTCTCCTTGATTTTACCGTGCATTTACTCTGCCAAGCAAAATTTGAGCCTTGCCTTTAGGGAATGCTCATTGACAGAAATCACAAGTTTTTCCAGCTGCAGTCCCCCAGTGCTTCACAGATGGGACCCACCAGGGGACTGCACACCAAAACCAAGAGATCAGCACCTTTAAAAGGCAGCTCAGAACACAGGGAGCGCTCCATCAGCAAGCACCACTGTCTGTAGCCCAAAGAAACGTGGCATGGAACAGTTCATGCACCATGGAAAAATCTCATGGTCACACACTGGCCACTGCCAAATTTTCATAGTGCCTACAGAGAACAGTTTGTGAAATTACAAAAAAGCGAGACTGATAGAAGGAAGAGAGCTGCAGGTTCTCTCTGTTTAGGGAAGAACAGTATTTTGTGTAGTCAGCTTACTTAGCATCTGCACAACTGAGCAAGAGGGAACTGGAGAAATGGTTTCTGCATATTTTATGGCTATACAGCTAGTCACAATATTAACAAGGGTTAGGAAATTCCCTTAGGATTTTTTTCATTAGTTGATGATATAAGGCTCACAGAACAATATAGTTTACTTTCAAAAGTGCCTTAAATCAGCCACTCAATGTGCTTATGAAACATGTCTAAACTCTTAAAGAAATCAAGGGGTTTTTTTAACCTTTGAAATATAACCACTTATGCAAATATAAGACATATCCTTATTTCCCAATATATGACACTTTCCTCTGCTATAAATACTGCTTTTTATAGAAATGTATCCAAAATATGAATTTATATATCTTCATTTCTCACTAGCAGCAAGTAACAAAAGCAACAGGAAAAGGGTTTTTCAGAAAGAGGTACAGAACCAGCAGTTGCACAGAGTCCTCCCAACAGTCCCCTCTTTCCCAACTTCTGTTCTATTTTAGCATATTTACAATACCATCCTTCATTCTGGGTATCTGGGTTGCTGTTCACCTGGGAAAACTGCCTACAAAGGGTTTTATTTCCAGATGCTGCTGCAGGTTGCTAAAAAGCAGAGGGTGATGTTGGCATGTCCAGCATCACCAAGCTTTTAATTTGAAACTCACCAGCTCCATTTAAGGTGCTGGCAGATCACTGATACCACTGGGTATCAGTGGGCTGAGCACTGAACTAATCCTGAGATTAGAACTGCCAGTACAAAATTACACTAATTACACAGTTAAAGATTTTTTTTTACTCTGAACTCTACTGAAAAGGAGCAGTTGGCTAAATTAGACAAAATTAATGAAAAAAGAAGCACAGTATTAGACAGGCACATTTATCCTCCTTCAATTCAACCATTAGTAGTCTGTTTTGCTGCTGAGTAACACCAGGAGGGCTCAGCACTAATTAAGCCAGTCATTATCACAGCTAGGTGTTTACAGCCTTTAAACTTCTCTCTCATTTCTTCTCCCACTAGTTCCTAAGAAAAACATTTGCCCTTTTTAATTCAGAGAGCAAACAGGTCAAAATAAAAAATTATCCCATTTAGGACTGTTAGCCAAGAGATTAAAAGAGAAAAGCCTTGTAGCTGGAGGCATCCTGAAGGATGTGCCAGAGCATCTGGGCCAGGGTGAGGTGGGGGGAAGCTGGTACAGAGGCTCCAGCATCTGCTGAAACTGCCAAGGTACATGATCCTGGAGAGGATTCCCTGAGACGTGCAGAAAGCTCTGCAGAGCTTGTGGCACTCTTCACAGTGGCTGCAGGTAATGCTCAGACAGGTGTTGATACAGCCCAGACTGATGTACTGCTGCTGAAGCAGGGCTGGGAAGGTGGTTTTCCCTTGTTGCTGGGTGAAGATAAGCTTACACATGTTGTGATAACGCAGCAAGACGTGGAATGTCTGCATTTCATTAGATAACATTATTAAACAGACTACCTCACAGCCTTGGTGACAGTTCAGGGATGCAAAGCCTCATGTTAAATGAGTACCATTCTGAAAGTAAACTTGATGAATGAAACAAGGAATGAGCCGTAACAAAGGAGAGCTGCAACATCCACGGAGTTTCTAATTAAGAAAAAAGCTCCTCTTCAAGCTTACTGCAAGTTACCTAGCACATCCAAAAGCTGTTCTTGAATCCTTCAGATTCTGAGGACATGTCAGGGAAGGCCCTAGAATACCCAAAGAATTTTGTGAAAATCTGAGGCAATAGTGGAAGGTGCCCAAAAGGGTTTGCAGAATCGGACCTTGCAACCAGCCCTTGTACTAAAACTGAAGAGGAACAAAAAGCCTAATGATAATTCAGGAAACAAATGCAACTATCAAAAAAGGCTCCTTTCTTTCTAAATGATGCATGGATAATATATCAGTCTCAGGGTTTTTTAAGAAGACTTCAGCAAGCAGCTTCACTGAGCTTTCTGATCAGAAGAAGCTGTCTTAAACCACAGTTTGGAACTGCATATCCCTTTTGTTCATCCACGCCAAATGTATCATCATGCCTGAATTATTCCAATCAAAGTGGACACAAGTCTTTTAGAGATGACTGTAGAGGTTCCAAAGGAAAGCTACCTGGCTTCAGAAAGCAAAAATCTGCCCCAGATTTTGAGGCAATGACAACAACCATGGATCAGGGCAGCTGGGCTTCACAGTGTGCCTTTTTTGGGTTCTCCCTGCAGGAGTCTCAGGTGGCTGCTGGGCACACTGCACTTCCTCTGGCTCCCCAGCACCCCGGGGCCATCACCCAGATGCTCAGAGCACCAGGCAAGCAGCTCAGCACTTATCTCCCATTTATTTCTGTGTGTACAATAAATATGCAATATATCACCTCCAATTTCAGGAGACCCCAGACATGCAGGCTTATTTTTAAACCTTCAGAAGCCATACAAATATCAGTGAAAAGAAAGTAGCTCCTCTGTACTAGAGTGCCACCCTAACACAGAGTATGTCATGCTACTAAATTACCAAAATAAATATATAAATAAATAAATCAGTAAATTGTTTTCTCATTGCAGGAATACTTTTAATCTTCTCTTTCAGCCACTAAACCTCCCTGCCCACTTGTTATTTATTTCTGGGTTTTGTGAAGCTTTAAAAAGAAGAATTATCCACAGAAGTACCATATAAAATGAACTACTTTGAGTAGTAGAACCATGGAAGCAACAAGATGAAATTATTTTTTCTCAGTCCATTAAGTTCTACTAAGATTTTAAAATAAAAGAGACATTATTAACAAGGTAGAAATGTTTTTAAAAGAAGCTAAACAGTTAAATTGCTTTTTTTCATTCTCCAAAAACAAAGACAAATTTTTTAATTTCTCTCAAAACACAAAAATTACTTATTTGTGTTTTTTTAAACCGTGGTACTTAATATCAGCCAAATCCTCCATCAGATGCCATCATGCAAGGATAAAAATTATTTTCACCAGGATTATTCTTTTCCTTACATATTAAAGCCACACTCTGCTGTAAAACCATCTTATACCTCTATCCAAATCAGCAGCTGGGGGAAGGGAGATTGGAGAGACATAATGGGCAAAAGAGAGGAATTAATTTCTACACAGACACAGTTAAAGCAATGATTGAAAAAACATAGCAGGTGTGCTGCAGAGAAGTTCTCAGGGCACCCATAGCATAAAAATATCTCTATCAGGTATGCAAATATTTGAACATCTGAGAAGCACGGTGTTCTGGGAAACCAGAACTCACTCCTAGACTATTTGTACATCAGGAAAGGCACATCTCCCTCACTAGATGGATTGGGAGCTAGGCCAGGCAGCAGTTGTGCAGATGCCACTCAGCATCAGGTGTGGTGCCCTTGCGTTTGCTGCTAGGGAAAGGCTGGGTGGGAGCAGAGCAGAGATACAGCTGCTTCCTCCAAAGAAATGAGATGGCTCCAAAGCATCCAGAAACAGCTGCCAGGAAATTGTTTCTGTTACACAACTCGAGATGTTCTGAGCAGCGGGAACAGACAATTTGCCAGAGTTCAGCCAAAAGAGTAAAAATGCGCCAGAGGGAACTGAGCTGGGTTTGCTTCGTGCTCCAAGGGGAGGCAGAATAAACTGCTTTCTACAACTGAAATGTTCATCTGCAGCTTCAAGGAAACACGGATAGCTATGGGAAATCAAGGCTGATTCATGGAAAAAGGACAAGTTTTTGGAAATATAATGAAAATCCTCAGTCACCCTTTCTGCAAAACAAGAACAACATTGCAAGTCTGATTTCTGATTAGATTTTTCAGTAAAGAGTCAGGTGGAAGTCTACCAGAAATGAGGCAAATTGCAGATTGAAAATCATTCAGCCTCTTCAGCAGGCTGTTATGAGCTATGTGAGCAGTATCAGATGTGCTTATGCCACACTGATTTATGTCAGATGCGACAATCATGACTTAGCATAAGAAAAGTTTTTATAACCTATTTTCCCACAAGAGCCAACTGTGTGTAACCATGTTTCTCACCTGCTGTGCGAGCCTCTTAACATCTAAACTGCACCCCATGTGCAAAGCCATGTAGCACTGAGTAAGGACTGATGATCAGCATTTGAAGTCCATCATGCTCATGTCACAGTGAGAAAATAATAAATTGACTTCGACACTCAAGAGCATAAAAATAAATCTATTAAAATGTCGATTCAGCCAATAGTGAGAGATGAAAAAAGGAGTCTAGCCCTAAAATCCTCTTAAAACACATTCTTACTTTGAATTGCCCATGAATTGCCATTCAATAAGATCAAAAAATATGTAGTATCTGTCAGCATACAAACCCCTTTACCCTCAAATTCTGAAAGGCTTGCTAGAATATTCTTTAACCTCACATACCCTTAGAATTCACTGGACACAGGAAGAAGTTCTTTATTATGAAAAAGCTGGAAGTTGAAAGGTGAAGAAGGGGATATTTTTATACAATTCCAGTTGTATTCAGCCACCAAGATACTACCACAGTATTTCAGGATTCCTCTAAATTTAACCCTGTCACAAATTCCAGGCTAATGGGGAAGTTGGTCCTGTAAGCCCTCGTGGCAAAGCTGCTCTTTTGCGTTTATAAAGCTTCAAATGCTCCTCCAAACATTAAGGGTGGATCCAACTTTATCAGATTTTCACCAGTGACCAGTTTTCATCATAGGAAGACAGTTTATTTATCAAGTCACAAATCATTCTTCTCATTTCGAGGACTTCCGATTTAAACAACAAACATGTTCAGCACTGATTCATTTACTGATTATTTCATTATCAGCCAAAGAGCAAATATGGAGAGGAGTTAGCTTGGTTTATTGTCAAGCTAATTACTTTTCCTATGCCATTGTTTAAATTATGTAGGAATGTGTTGACAACAGTGTTCGTCCTCAGCGATTTGCTATTTGATGTTGCATCAAGTATTAATTGTATATTATTAAAAACTATAATAAAATGATGACACTTGAGTGCATACTTCCATATAGACTTTCTTTAATTGGGGGGAGGGGAGTGAAATAACCATAGGCAGTGAATACAATTTCTTCAATCAAATTAGTTAGAATACTTTGCTGCCTTGGTGAATTTGCTTAAATGCTTCCCTAAATTTTATTGACAGTATAAAGCTCGTTCCAACAGTCAGCTCTTCAGTATATTAAAAGAGCTCATAAATGAATATAAAATATTAAAGAAGGTTGTCATTTATTACAGTTAAAATCAACTGTATGTGCCGAATTCTAATACAATGGTTATCAACCCTTCCACAGCCAGCACCAGAGAACTCCTCAACAAAAGTGTCTCAAGGCCTGTATTTGCACAAACACTTTCAGATCTTTTTCAGAATTTCAGGCAGAATATTATATTTAAACCTCTTATCTAACTATACAAGAATTATTATTTTTCAAGTAGTGTTTTATATGAACTCACTATTGCTCAGACTAACACAGTTCCACACCATTAATTCCATAATCATGGCTGAGAATTTGGTTCTCACATCTTCATTCTAAAAGGACATTCATATGCAAACACACATATGCCATCAATTACTGCAACATTTAAAAAAAAAACTGAAACAGTCATTGAAAAGACTGTATCAGTCACATTAATGGTTTCATCTGCTATTACACACAAAAGCACATGTTTTTAGAGTTTCAACAGGAAAATGTAGTTTTGATTGTTTTATTGTTGAAGAAAGGGAGTGTTAGGATTAATGGGTCTATGGGAACAAGTCTTTAAATATTTCATAATGCCGTTTTAGGCACTTAACTTAAAAAATATTCACTTCACTCTCCCTTGCAAAAAAATCTCCAGATTTAAAACAGAGATTGTGATATAAGAGAACCATACAAAACAAACCCCAAAGCACTCTTGAATTCAGTCTGTGTAATTCACACATTAAAGTTAGATCTTCTCACTACTATATTTGAGTATTTGTACCTGTAGTTCTATACAGCCTAATGATACTCAGTTTTCTGGACAGCTCCTGGCAGCAGATTTCCTAAATTGTTATGCATTACTTAAGAGCTGGAGAAAAAAACAGTTAATTGTACAACTGCTGCCAAACAGCATTTCCCCCCCACTTTTGTACAATCACTTACATGTGGAGAAACCTTCTGTTGTAAGAGTTACCAAAAACCAGGCTACAAAAATCACAAGAAAGCCAAATGAAAAATAAAAAGCTAATAAATCTTCAGCTAGAGTTATGTGCAAGCGAGTCTATAATTACGTCTGCCACTCAGAATACATTTTTAACATACGTTTATTCAGGAGGAGCCATCAATTATTTAGATGCCTCCCAGCAATCACAATGGGTGCTGGATATTTGATGTGGGCCTGTTATGTCTGACAAGTATCATGACAGAATTTTCTAACTGAGGAGTTCTGAAGTCATTAAAATTGCTCTTGAATTGTTTTACTTGTCAGAAAAATAGCAAGAGGGTAAATAGGCAGGATGCCTGTACAAAACTCCCCAAATTGTGTTTGGTGGGGAGAGTCAGAGTCATGGCCCAGAATATCCAAGTGGGAAAAATGAGAATGTATTTTGCAGGCTTGGGGCAGAAGTGACACATACCTTATGCCCCAGAGAGAGAAAAACGTGATGAGCTTGGACCCTTCTGCAAGGTTTCCCTTTGGTTCCTGGTTTAGAGTAGGTTGGTATGACCTGCAGGCCATGCTTTATAACCTTTGGCACATCTTGGAGTGCAAACCTCACAGGGCTCTGGCACCACAGCTTTAGCATCCCCAATCGAACCAGGAGTTGGGTCTGGGTTGGTTTTCCGATGGAAAAATTCCTTAGCTGAAAAATGAACTAATAAGTGTATTTCTACTGATTTCAATTCAGTTACAGTCCAAATAAGAGATACTGAAGCTGGATACTACAACTGATCATATGCCAGTTAAAAAGAATCAAACAAAGCACTGTACTCCTTTCACTGCACTGAAGCATAAGACACCAAAACAACCAAAAATAAATCCCACATAACTCATGCTGAGCAGTGATTTCTGTATCTCTTTATTTTGTGACATATTTCTAACCTACAGCTGAGCAAAACAGTTAAATACCCAGTGGTCTCACTCTGAATTGGGTAAGGCTCTTGCCTCAGTTTGTTTTCTGACCTGCTCTTTTCTTGAGAGCAAAGTGACTTCTGTATTGATTTCTCTAAAGGATACAGAGTGAAAAAACATGAAGCAGTTCCATTCTGATCGTCAACATTGACAATCAAGTGCCTGGAGCTATAAAAACACTTTCAAATCCTTACTTAAATTTGGAAATATTTGACCTGTGACTTCAATGACTGCCTGGCTATTTGCAAGTGCACAAGCAACCTCCACAAAGCCAGAGCAGGGAAAAGAAACTTGGACTGAAGGGTTTTTCTCTACAAAGCACAAATTTTAACTGTCCTGATTAGCATCATAAAGGTGGCACCAAAACTAGAAGCCAACTGGTTTTGGACACAACTGTAAAGACTTGATGAAGCAACATGAAGCTTAATATGAAGCAATAAACATACTGTGAAGTACAAAATTTCATTCATTCACCAAGAAAAAATACCTACAAAACAGAGGTACTGTCAGTGTTTCCAAGGACTTCAGCAATGCCTCTATTAACTTGTTACCTTGCATAGCAGGGGAAAAAATAAAAGGTAATTTCCTTGCATTAAAAAAAAACCCAAAAAAAATCCCTAGGTTAATTCTATCAGCAAGACAAAAGTTGCTCAAAGTTAATACTGGTATTTTCAGAAATTGGTTTGAATGGCACTGGCATGACAAAGATCAAGAGAGGGTGACTAATTTTTTTAAGTGTTGTTTCAATTAAGTGCCTAACATTTGCAATTATGGAGTTTTGAGAAGCTGAGGCAACAACATGTTCTGATTAATTTATCCAGCAATAACAGTTTTGGCATGAGGCTGGAATCACAGGCCAATAAAACAGATGAGCAGGCAGAGCTGTCTCTCACCGAGAAGACAATTGGCCTCAGTAGGCTTTCTAGCAAAGTCCATAACTAATTAAAGTATTTACACAGACTGAGAGATCAGAGACCTTTGCCAGCCTTTCAGAATGTGTTCATGGGAGGGAGGCAAGTGTCCAGGAAAGAATTCCATGTGCTCACACACACACTTCTTGTTTTACTACAGCTGGTGAGATACAGGCAGTGATGAAACATTGACACTACTGTGCAAGAAAATACTTAATCTATATTTGTCTCATGTTGGATTGTTATCACAGTCAGTATGTGCCTTCTAAAATGTTTTACAAATATTATTTATTAATTAGATCACAAAGTATTTTTACAAAGTACCTGGGGTAGTAAATCTGACCACTTTTGATGAAGTTCTGAAGATCACCTAGATTCTGCAAACCATTTCTGAAGTGCATCTCAAGAGTTCCTCAAAGATACATCTAACACATCCTGCCAAAAAAAAAAAAAATACAGTATCACCATTTGAGAAAATAAACCTACCTGGAAGCTTTGATGACATAACAAGGTTATTTATTCATCTTTTACAGGATTAATTTCCACAACAAATAATCCCTGTGGAGACTGGCATCATAAACATTCCAGCTGGTACAGTTACACTTCAGGAAGTCAAATTTAGGCACCACTATATGAGATATGGTACCTCTCCACTTTCTTCAAATTGTGGAGACAAGATTTTTAGAAATATTTATAAACTTTCACATTTATCTTAAAATGAGATTTATTGTCTGTTAATTAATTGAAATTATTGCCAAATGAATACTGATTTTCATCCTCTCCTAGGTCAGACACAACACACATCAAAACATCTTGGCATAAGCCTTAAAGTTGTTAATTAAAAAGTAGGGGCGAGATATATATATATATATAGATAGATATATAGATATATAGATATACATATATATAGATATATAGATATACAGATATAGTTTGAGCATGTAGAATTTGCTTTAATTTAACACCATTTAACATATTTGTACTCACTTAGACCTATTGCCATTTACAGCAACTTTATAAGAGACTGCTCATTCCTTTTTTAATGACACCTGAGCCTCTTTAATAGAGAGAGGCAATATATATCAGTATGAACTTGTCCAGTTTCTGCTTTAAGTGCAAACAACCAAAACCACCTTCATGCAACCATGTCCAAAACCACATGCACGGCTCCCTTCATTCTGAGCACAATATTCAGAGATCAAGTGGGATTTTATTAAATCTCTGAGTAACCTATTGCTGTTTAAGGGAAGGTAATAATACCCATATAGGTGAAGACCTCTGAAAAACTGAAATAGATACTTGATTCATATATTCAGCATTTTATTCCACAATTCCATTTCTTGCCAACTCTTGTGATGCTTTATTTCTTTACACATTACCTTCTTAAATAAAAGAAATGCAGTGGCAAATACTGAAGTGGAAATGCAGCAGAGAAAAAGCACGTGGATACCTCAGGGCTGAGAAGGTACTGCCTTTACTCTTCCACTACCTTGCTCCCTATCTCCCTCCAGCAGGAGATGATGATGAAAACTTCATTAGCCTGACAAAATTCCCTTCTGCAGGACAATGGAATTCCCTCCTACAGCATATAAAATACCCCAATGAGCACAGGGCAAATTAATGTAGATATTTTTGTATATGGATACTGACATCCTCATGTATCTCCTTGTCTCAGGAGGAATGGATGAGAATGGAGAAGATTAAGGAGCAGACAAAAAAATTCTTAGTTTTTTGATTTTCCAAAATGCTCTAAAACAATTCATGTTCAAGCCAATTAATTTTTTTCTTCTTTTTCTCCTGTGAGCAATTAGGCATAGGCAAAAGATTGTGGAAAAAAATAAAAAAAATCCCACTATGGTATTTTCATTTGGACAAATGGATTGCCTTCTCACTGACTGCAAATAGCAAGGTCCTTCTGCATAGAGTCCTTGTCCAGAGCCCTGTGGAACTGCATTTGTGTCTCTGTTCTGGTAATTCTTGATGTCTTTTAAGTCATGAGGCTGAGTGGTGTAGCCACGTGCTGTGTGACACAGTCAGCAGGAACTGATGGCTCTCAGCCCATCCATCACACAAAGTGCTTCAGTGAGCATTTTTTACAGTTTTCCCATTGCCAAGTGAATTTTCTTCCCCACCACGACTATTTTCCACATTTTGTCAATACTTAAATACAGGTCACACACCAAACCTTCATTAATAAATTAGGGGGAAATTTACACTCAGAAGAAACAGTTAATTATTTTTATTCACATAGCTTATGGTTATTTTCCAATGTACTGATAGTGCTCTCTTTCACCAGGGCTAAAGTTTCAGCTACTGAATAATTGAGAGATAAATAATACTCTATTTTGACTACCAAGCTTTTCATAATACATATGTGGGCTATGATGATACTGTGAAATATAATAGGATGCTCCCAACAGCCACATTATACCTTTCAGCCAGATGTTATGTAGAAGAGAGACTGAACCCAGTCAAAGAAGAAAAATGCAGGGAATGTGCTTAAATCCTGAAGGATATTTTTCTATCACTCAGTGCTATAATCCTTATATGATTATTTTGGTCATAAGAACCTATATTTTTTTCATTAAGCATAAATAAATAATCATCTCTGACTCTTTCTTCCTTTCTTTCTTTCTTTCTTTCTTTCTTTCTTTCTTTCTTTCTTTCTTTCTTTCTTTCTTTCTTTCTTTCTTTCTTTCTTTCTTTCTTTCTTTCTTTCTTTCTTTCTTTCTTTCTTTCTTTCTTTCTTTCTTTCTTTCTTTCTTTCTTTCTTTCTTTCTTTCTTTCTTTCTTTCTTTCTTTCTTTCTTTCTTTCTTTCTTTCTTTCTTTCTTTCTTTCTTTCTTTCTTTCTTTCTTTCTTTCTTTCTTTCTTTCTTTCTTTCTTTCTTTCTTTCTTTCTTTCTTTCTTTCTTTCTTTCTTTCTCTTTCTCACTCTTTCTCTCTCTCTTTCTCTCTTTCTTTCTCTCTTTCTTTCTCTCTTCCACTCTTTCTCTCCGTCCCTCTCTCTCCCTCTCTCTTTCTCTCTTTCTCTCTTTCTCTCTCTCCCTCTCTCTTTCTCTCTTTCTCTCTTTCTCTCTCTCTCTCTCTCTTTCTCTCTTTCTCTCTCTCTCTCTCTCTTTCTCTCTTTCCTCTCTTGTTTTGCCTTTCAGCATTCATTCTTAGTTTGATTCTCAGCAGATCAGCTATTGTATTTAAAACTGAAATATCTTCCTGATCCACCTGTGGGGACCAGACTTGCCTCAGGCCCTCTTTCCTTGGTTGCAGCCCCGTGCAGAGCAATCTCAAAGCACACCTCAGCTGGCAGCCACTGTAGCCCCCAACAGGAGTCCCAGACAGGAGAAATCCAGGGTACAAAAGACAAATAAAACACACTTTTACTCAGTGCTTCCTCAAACACATTTCAATAGCTACCATATGTATCCAAGAACTCAGCTTCCTTCTGCTCCCATGTCCTCAAAATTGGAAGTGCTGGTTACCAGCATATACCAGGAGCTAACAATTGCCTTATATGCCTTTTACTAATCTCACTTTTATGTTCTTTCTCATTTTGTCTTGGGTTAAGATTCCCATAAGAGTAAAAAAATGCAACCTCATAAATGGAATTTGAATGCTATTTCTCCCCCCACTGCAGACCAGATTTCACTATCATTATTGAAATAAAAAAATCATTACAAATAGCCTATTTGTGGTATTTATGTCCTGCCAGTAGCCACAGTATAAAAGAAGTGAAAAAAAAATGACAAAACAGTGAACAGGAACAGAATGAATTTTGGCTTCTCAAAATGAAATGGAGCAAAGAGGTTTTCACCTGCTACAAAAACTTTGGGAAGATAAACATCAGGGGTGGAAAACGCAGTGCCAAGACAAGAACAAGAGAGACATGGATAAATTCAGGCAGTGAATGATCAGGCTGACAGTCTGGAGTGCTGAGTTCTGGAATTGCCTCTGAAAAAGGGAAAGACAAGACACACCGTGCAGTGTGCTGTGAGCCAAATGTTGTTGTTGTTGATGGCCAGGTCAGGAGGTTTCCTTTACTTGTGCTCTCACCTCTTTATGGCTTGCTGTCTTATGGTCATGGAAAATCTCCACACAATGTCACTGCACTGTGAGAGAAATAATGCAGAGCTTGAATCCTTCTGCTTGGGACAATTCAGATGGGCATGAACACCCTGGCAGTCCATTTTAAAGATGAAATTCCCTCTGGTTACTCAGAGCAGTTCACACAAATGTGCAGGTATTCACTTTTACCTCATACATACACAGAAAATATTAACAGACCTTTAAAGCCTCGCTTTAATAGCAGAATCTGCCTGCTAAACTTCAGTCATTCTTTCTGGAAGAGGCTGTTCCTGAATGAATACAAATGATACTGTGACAAATCAACCCTCAGGTGACAAAAGCACAAGCACAGCAGCCAGGTACACGTGCTGTCAGAACCTGATATTCCAGGGAAGGTGGTAAAAGGTTGTTTTGGACACTTGCTGTTATTTGATCCTCTAATAGCAGTTGGGAATGCAGCCAAACCCCTGCGCTGCTGGTGACAACAGGCTGACAAATTCTTTCTATCAAAGTGATTGATAAACTCTTTGCCATATTTAGTAATTGTTTTCCCCAACTTCTGAGCTTTATTTCTACCCTGCCTACACAGCCCCTGATGGCTGTCCACTGAACAGCTTCTGAGCATTAAACAATCAATTTCTTCAGCAGGTCTGAAAGCAGCAAATTTATAGAGCTGTCACCCCAACACCCAGCCATCTCCACCCTTATTTCTTCCTAGCAGGATGGCTGGGCCTGAAGAGTAACAGCAAAAGCAAGGCAGAAAGGAAAGAAGCCCAGGGAAGGACTGAAGATGGGATTCAAGCAGAAAGTCCACACACTGGACACAAGAAAATTTAGGAACTCTTTTTCTTTCATCAACCCAGTGAGAATTTCAAACCTTTATTTTAAAATTCAACCCGCTGTCACAGGAACAAATATGTTTTGTGAGCATTTTCACTGAACACAAGTGAAGGTACAACACACATCTGCATTAGAGCTCCTACCAAAGTCCTTACTGCAACTCAGGTACAAAGCTCCTTTTTCACAGAAAAAGCAATTTGCAGTATTAAGAGCAAGAATCTCTCTTTATAACAAGAGCTTCAGCTAAATTAATCTTTTGGAACTGCCATAACACAACTTTTCTTGAATGAAAATACTATTTTATGAATGCCAATATTATTACTGTATAAAAAACCTACCTCCCAGTTGAAAAGTCTATTAATAATTGGCAATTTGAACCTTTTCATTACTTTTCACCAAAGACCATACCATGATACTGTTACTGTATTCCTAATCATCTGTCTCCTTTTATTTAACTCTTGACTTGAAGAAAAGTTTAAATCATCACAACTGCTTTCAGAAAGGAAGTATTTAGAAAATACAGTGTCTGTAAAACGCCAAGCTACTCAGGTGCAGTAAAAAATAACAGCTTGACTTTTACTTGGGCAATACTGCAGTGGATCAAAAGTCTCCCTTATAGGTTTTAGATCTTTAAAAAGGTTGATATTTGGTATTAATCTGCAGTTCTGGCCACAGCCTGAACACTAATCCTTTGAGAACTGTTTTAAAATAAGTTTCAGCTATCTTGAAGATGGCAGTTTGGGGTGTAGGGTTTTTTTCCACTTGAGCCTTTTCAAAAACCAACTTATAAGATCTGTGTTTCTAGCTAAAAGTCCCATTTAAAATTCTTAAGAGTAACTTGCAGTATATCTCCACTAAAATATACTTTTCAAAAGAGTTAATGATATTTGAAGCCCCCAACAACTCTCAATTTCCCCCAGTAACTTTAGGTGTGCAGAGACCAGAGAAATGTTATAAAATGGAGAGATTATTTCTGCATATTTCTTTCCTTGCCAGAATATTCTTGTCTTAAGTAAAGTGTCTCTTAAAAATGTGTTCTGAAAGAAAAACAAAACATTTTTGGAGAAGACACTGCATTAAGATGCTGATCTGATCTTAGTTCTCAAACTAATAGCTGATACCAAGTACAGTCTGTCTGACCAAAGACAAACTTTGCAGCTTCTGTTAGGTGATCTGAATATTGTCTGATACAAGAAGTTATTTAATTCTGTTTTAGATTACAGGATCAAAGTGCAGTGAACAGCAAGGGGCTGTCTGGTGGGTTGGGTTTTGGTTTTTTTGGGGGGGAAATGGGAGCACATCTGTCAGAATAAAAGAAAATTTTAACCCTGTATTAGTGAGGCCACGTATAAATGAATTGTATTGCTCTTTTAAATGAATGACATTTCAGAGAGTTATTAAAATAAAGAAGTAGGCATCTTATTTTTTACTTTCTCCTTTGAAATAAGTGTTTCATTCCTGGCACTTGAAGCCTTTGTGCAGTTCCCAAATATAAATTTATGATCAAATTGTAAGGCAGAGAAAGAAGACAGTGAGATTTCAGAGTGCATTCTTCCCTCACACTGTTTACATCTAACCCAATCTGCACCTATGCCTGTGGCATCCCTGCTGAGTGTGTTGACAGCTACAGTGCTACACTAACTCCAGAGCCAGTCTCCTCATTTTACATTCTGAAAAGACGCCGTTTTGCACTGGAAAATATGCTGTCTGCTAACATAAAGGAACAAAAAGCTGCTTGCACCAGGAAGCGCGTACACTTTGTTATATTTCCAAAGACATTCAGCACCAAGACTGTCACTTTATGTCTGGATGTACAGAAAGAAAGCAACAGCTGAACAGTACAACAGAGCAAACTCCTGGCTTCAGGACCACTTAAATCTCCAGGCAGAGACAAAGCTCAGCAATTCCTTATCCCATGGCCTGCAACACTGAAGTAACATAAATACACAAAACTGTGCTTTAACAGGGCCACCTGAACACAGAGCTCTGGTCAGTGCTGGATTCCTGTGGCAATAATCTCTCAAAAGACCGGGATTATACAAGAAATGCAAGTGAACAGCTCAACCAGTTAAAGAAAAGGCAAACAAAAACAACCAAGACCATGACAATCAACACAGACTTAGGAAGAAAAAGCCAAAGTGATATCAGTGGAGGTGAACAAGAAGTCAGAAGGGTACTAGGACGCTGCAAGCAACCATGATGTGAAGTCAGTCATATTTCTCCCTGGAAGCACTGAAAGAATTCCCATTTCTGTCATGTAAATGGGATCAGAAACTTTCCCTTTCTAAGAAAAAAAAAACAAACTTGTAAATAATGCATGAACTTTTCAGAAGCTACTGATTTTATCTATACATTGCTCCTGCTTTGTAGCTGTGTGTAGACAAAAGCTATAAGATGGATGTAGGGGACAAATTTACTCCAACAGTGGCTTGATGACTAAATTCTTTTCATTCTACAGCTCCTTTAAATGTTATCACTGAATCAACCTGGTGGGCAGGCCATTTCAGCTACTCTCTGCAGTTCTCCCCTAAACATTTTGTAATAATGCATTTCAAAACACTGGTGGCAACATAAAGATGGTGACTTGGTCAGCCCAACAGGATTACTGGAGTTGCCAGAGAGCAGTGAAAAGATTTCAAGATGACCTTTGCCTCCCAGTGCTATTGTGTTTGCCAGGGTGACAGGCAGCCTGAGACACCTTGAACAATTGGAACACCTTGCAGACACACAAGAGCTGACTCTACTGCTCAAAACTTGCATCTTGCTTGAGTGAAGGGGAACACTTCACATGGCAGTTCAAGTACCCTAAACCTACCCTTCAGACTGCACTCTGCCCAATCCTCCTTACCAAAGCAGCAGCTGAGCTGGCACAGGGATTTCTCCTGTTTGTATTTATGGCACAAAGGCTTGTGCAACCTTTTCACATCAAGCCCACCCTGAGACCACAGCAGCTCCTCCTCCTACCCACCCTCCACTGGTCCACAGCTTGAAAGCCAGAGCTCAGGGTGTCTGTCAGACAGGACACATGTAGCCTCTCCTTTATTTGCCCTCCCAATTCTTTTCTGGGTTTTGATTTCCTGTCAGTCTTGTCAGGATGGGACAGAAGTTGAAAGGTTTTACGTGTTTGGCAGGCAGACAACAGACACAGGTGTTTCCAGAGGAAACTGGTTTTTCACTAATATATAAGCCATCACATTAATGCTGGCAGTCCTGTCAGGGGTCTGACACTCACTTCCAGAGGCCAGCAGAAACCAACTTAAATTGGGTCCATTGTCAATCCCCTGCCACTGTCCCTCCTCTTGGCTTTAAAGTGGAAGAGAAGGGTGGAGGAAGGAGGGTCTTCAGCAGCACTGTCACAATTCAACCTGTACTGCACATTTCACTTGGCAGAACTTGGAACAAGCCTATCAAGGCTTCTGCTGTAAAAACCTGTAGGTAAAACAAGCAGCAGAAGAGCCTCAGAGAATCTGACCATTGCTAAGGAAAACCAACTTGAAAAATTAAGCACCATTGGACACAACAATTTGTATGTGAAATACAGATGAAAATAATATTGACATAAATGAGAATATGTTCACAAGACCCTTTAGACAAGAACAGTTATAGCCCATGGTCTTTGCCTCAGTAACCTGAAAGATTTATACCAATTTAAAAAGGCTACAGACCTGCTTATGTAGCTTCCTGTATGCCTTAAGTCTAGACCTCTGGTTAGTAGGATTTTTTATTCTTCCTTGCCATTTTGTGAATTTTGCCTGGTTTTAAATTTAAAAAATTACTTCAAATTTGTCATTTACAAGTTAAGGGCTGCCTTGTTCTCTTTACAGCAACTTGACTTACCTCCATTTTCCCAGCAAAAATTGTTTTCTATGTAGAACAACATCATCATTGCTATATAGACCTCATGAGCTGTGACAGTGTCTAACTTTGCAAAAGGATTATAATTAAGAGACAGAAAGAGTACTTATAGTTTTGTTTATATAAAACAACATATACAATAAACAAAAAAATTTTGCTAAAACTACATGTAAGAGAGCTTTGCCTGGTCAGGCCATCCAAACCCTTGGGATACACAGACTATTTCTGCATTGCATGCACTAAGTTCAGTAGGAAATCTGGTATTATTACTGACTCAAACATAATTTTTGACAAGTCGTATAACACAGAGCTCAACCACTCAACCACAGAGCTCAACACAGAGCTCAGTTCTCAGTTCCACACATTCTTATTAAAAAAAATGAGTATTTCCTCATTTGGTAACTTCAAGGGAACAACTGTACATCTCTATGTTGGGTCTGACCAAACATAAATTGTTTTCTTAGTCCCAAAACTGCAAGACTTTGAAAAAATACACAGTACAACTAAAAGAAGGAAAAGGTATTGCAGACTTGCTTGGATTGGCAACAATTCTTTAAAAACAAGTTATGCTTGAATACCACAAAGTCAATGAACTGCATAATCAGGAGACAGTATCAGCTGTCAGAATCATTAGAGCTGATAGAAATGATTGCATTTTTGTGACAGCACTAATATAAATCTTAAAAATTAATTTTTTTGCTCAGTCTTCATGCACCCTGTCATAGCCCAGTTATATGCTAACTTAACAGAAGATTTAGTTGGTGTCAATTGAGAAAGCAATATAAAAACTGACATTATTGTTCCTACTGAGCCTCCTGACCTAACAGAAGAGAAAGCTTCACTGGCATGAACTAGAGCTGATCAGTCACCATGCTGCCCTTTCTGCTGTGCTTGTCCACCCCATGCCATCCTTCTCACAACCACCACAGCATTTCTTTAGATTGCACTTAACTCCTGAGAAGAGACCAACTCCACTTCTGGGGGGGAAAAAAAAGCTTCAAATGGCACAATGAGCTGCACTGTTATCTGCATTAATGTTACATTCTGAAGACAACTACAAATGTCCTCATTGAGACACTCAAGTGCTCTCCTCACAAGCCCTGCAGCCACAGTAGAGTATTTTGTGGCAGCAAGCCACAGTAGAGTATTTTTGTTCCTTCTCAGTTGACATGTGCCCTTCCACAGAACCTTATAGGCAGACTGCCACCTTTAAATGAAAGAATCTGTAAAAGAAGTGTGAATTTGCTAGCACACTCTATAGTCTTTCCTCACACAGTCTTCTCAAACAAGCTGTGCCTTCAAAACAAACAACAGCCAAGTGGAAGACACAAGCCAGCAAGCGAACAGAAACCAATTCCCTCCAAGATAACCAAGATAACCTGGGACAAGCACAGCCAATGGACTGAAATGATATTTAGGAAGGGGATGACAAACAGCACACAGAGCAAAAGATTACGTAAAAATTGTTTCCATAGAAATCTTGTCCCCTAAAACAGTGATATAAATCACCATGGCAACTAACCTAAGGAATTATGATGCAGATTTAAAATTTCCCCTGGTTTAAGGATTAGAGGAACAGTCAGACCACTGCTCCAGCTGCTGTATCCCTCTGGGAGCAAGTGGAAGCAGGATGCTTGCTTAATCACAACTTATTATTTCTTTTGCCATTAAGTAAGATCAATTACTAATTTTCTTTTCCAAAGGATAGAGATGAACATGGGTTTTGACAATTTTTAGAAGTTATGCTTCAGTTGGCTCCATAAATTGCAAACAGACTCAGCAAAAGCACCGAGGTACACTGAACATTGTTTGCAAGCTGTCTATGAAATGGGACTCAATAATCTGGTACAAAAGAAAGGGATTTAAGTGCTTTTCTGATCATTCTACAGAAAAGCCATATAATTTTTTTGATCCAGTCATGTATTCAAAGGAATCTGTGTGACTCCACTAGCCACACAGGGAAGATGGGGAAGATAATTTGTCTTATCCTTATGAACAAAATGATGCATTCTCTGCTATGTACAATTTATATTTTGAGTCTCAGCTGGCTTAAAATCTAACTCTAAATATTTTAGGTCTGTTCATATTTGTACTGATTTAGGGGAAAGAAAACAAATACCTCTAACAAGTGACCACTGAGCACTGAACATATTAGATTAAAAATAAGTCCCTAAGAGGAATGATGAAACCACTGGTTATCTGAATATTTACTTTCCATCCTTAATGGCAATTAACCATCTCATAGGAGTTTGCAAAGATATGCCTTAAGGTCTTCATTTTCCTTCACTGTCACAGTAGTAATTTTGGTGCTGGCACCAGTTTCAAGTTATGACATATACTCAAAATCCTGCTCTAAGGAAATCTGGAGTGAAAGTTAGTTTAGGTTGCTGAAAGTTATCTTTCTCAAGAGCTGTTGTGGTCCCCTTTAATTCCATTCCAGCTGCTGTATTTAGGACATAGATGACTGAATAACACCCTATCAACTTCTCAACCATTCAAAAAACATATTTGTTTCAAATATAAAGGTTATTTCTGAGGAAACAGTTAACCCAATATTATGAGGTCATACTGTCTTCCTGCTTATTAAATTCTTTACATAGCTTAAGATTCCAAATAAAAACTCTGGTTTTAAATGACATCTTGAAACAAAATCTATTTGTGAACTATTAGCTATGGTGGAATTTGCTACAATGCATTTGGCTGATGCAGTTCCCTCCCTTAATTGTACAGAGCCTGTGTTTGGAAGCTCTAAATAATAAGCTAAGAGGGTCTTTATGGCTTTCAGTTTTCAAACAGCTGGCTGGTATGGAAACAAGATGTCTTGGCACAGAGAATTATTTATTCTTGTGTAGATCCAGTGTGGCTAATTATGTGCCACACAACAATGGAAATCTGCAAAATAACTAATGTGAAAAACCTAGCCCAATTCTGGCAAAAATTCTTCCCCATCATTAGCCCATTAAAAAATGTTTTTATGCAGATTTTATGCAGGATTTCAACAGCCCAAGAAGAACATCACATTTGCCATATGCTCAGTACCAAAATAAAGCCAAGCCAAACCAAGCCACCTCATAAGCACTGTTCATTCATTCTCTGAAGTACATCAGCTCATTTTGATTGTATGTTTTGGTTGCAGACCTCCCTGTTGTTTTACATCATGTTTTCTATACACTGGTTCCAGGAGACTGGAAATTTTTCTTTATGTCACTGTGTTTTTCAAATTTTATCCTGTGGTTAAGTGCAGCATTGGTTGCTAAGATGTTACACAGTTATATACAATGAAGCTAAATTTCTCTTGGCCCTGTGTATTCATCACCGTCAAGTAGAGGAAAAAGAGAAAATGAGATTAGATTATTCTTGCTTTTTCTGAAAACTGTTGTTTTGCCTTTCAGGTAAGAATGTTTTTCCTCTTCTTTATGTGCCCATTCAAGCTTTTGTGTAATTCTCTTGTAAATAAATAGAAAGAGGACAAGCACTCTCAACAGCTCTGAAAGTGCTTCTGACTTCCACCACTTTCTGTCAAGTCAAGATCAGAAAAATTCTGATAGTGTGTCTCATATCAGACAGGTGTACACAGAACACAAACACAAGTGCACCACTCACCACAAGTTAAAATGGTAAATTAAAAAAGGAAACCAACAAAACCCAGCAAAAAAAAAACTTACCAAAAAATTAAATAAACTTTTCCAAGAGGAGCAGATAAATTCCTTTTGTTTTGTCCCTTTTGTTGAACACCTTATATACCTTTTCTGCAGTACAAGGAGGCTTTTTCATTATTAATGTCTGAAGGTAGCTAGCTGCCAGTTAAGCAGACTGCTGTGTCACAAACTGCAAAAATTGTCCCTCAGGTGCTTGACTCCAGATGGAGAACTTCACAGAAGTGCTGGTGAAATCCTCCCCAGGGGGATTTTCTGTGGACATGTGCTTTCTGTTTTATCTTAGGGACTGCAGGAGTGGACAAGCCACCAGCCAGCTTCCTTCCCATTAACACATCCTGATTATTCCTCAGTAAATATAACCCTTTACCTCCATACTCAGCAGCCACTGTTGCATATCTCCTCTCCTACACTTGGTTTCCTATGTAGAGTTTACACCTTTATTAGGAGAAAATCAGTCATTATCCAGGCTCTTGACTACAAAGAAAGGAAAACACCATCTTGGGCCATACCAGAGAGAAAAGCCTATTTGTCATTCCATAGGATCACAAAATTCCAGCCATGGGCTGCCATCTTGAGTTCAGCAAATGAGCAGAGAGGGAGAACAAACTCTCTCAACCTCCATAAAAATGGTCCCTTGTGGTGAAGTGTTTGAAGAAACAAATCCACTCTCTATGTTGTGTCCAGGAGTGACATCCCTCCATAATGATTTATGGAGTCTGTCTCTCCATGAATCACACCAAGCACAAGACATTTCCCTACCAGAGGAAAAACTAAACAAAAGAAAAGCAAATAACCACACACAACCCTACCAGTAGTTACCTATTGCTAATCATGTAGAAGACATCAGTAGTGAAAAAAGGACTGGATTCTATGAAACTAGGCTAAAATATATTGGCTTAATATATACAAGAGTATTTTCTTGCTCTAATACATTTGTGATTAAACAGTGTTTAGGCATATCTTCTGCATTTGTTAATAGCTTCTCAGGAAGCTTTTCAGAGAGCAAAGGTTAATATACACTTGGAATTACCCTGTTGATTTGTCATCCCATCTTCATGTGGTTAAGCCCATCACAGGAACCAATATAAACTTAACACCATTTCAGGAAAGGCTTAACAATATCCTGTGTCATATCATTTAGAGGAGGTCATGTAAGTTCCAAAGGCAGCCTTTCACATCCACTGTATGACACTATTAAATCCAAGTGTTTAAAACAAGATCTTATTAAGATTACCCAGCTATACTGGGGATAACAGAGTATGTTACCTACAAAGCAGTGTAAAATGTCTTGAAAATATGCCTTCACACTGATACCCGTTCCAAAGATTTGCTGTTTGAGAGTCCTAATTAGGCAGCTGTATTCTAATAGATTGTTTAGCCTTCTCTGAACCCTAAGCAGCTTGCCAATTCAAAATACTTGATTCTTAAGATGTTGCTTTTGGCTACTTTGCTCTACTAAATCACCCTCAAATTATTTCTGTCAGCAGTATGTCAGCTGAGTAGACTCTCAAGATTCAGCCTCCCACTCAGGTGAAAAAGCAAACAGGAAGCCTTGTATCTTTTGACTATCAAAACTGAAAAAAAGATTATTTGTTTTAGGGAGTGCAAATATTAAGCAGTTGTAAAATGCAAATACATTACCACCTGTAGCAGTTTGAGGTTTCCCCATTAGCCCAAATCATTAGGCTATAATTAAGATTATCTCATTCTCTCTAGAATAAATAGACAAGGAGTTTCCTTCACCACTGCTCCTCATAATATATTTATTCATTTTTGTCAGATCTGCAATCAACCCTAAATTCCGGGACAAAGATTAACCCCACTGTCCTTGGGCACATCCACATAGGGTTTAAACAAAACACAAACCCACAAAAAAACCAACCAACTCCACACATGTTTTCTGTGTAAATCAGATTTCTGGATCCCAGATTAAATAAAAACCAAAATGAGTCAAGATGCAACAATCCCACAAAAGCCTTTAACTATAAAGCCAAAGGTAGGTGTAGCTTCATTATTTGAAATTAAATTCCTAGTGCTGCACAGCTGAATGAATTAACAGGCACAAGAAAGAGCTTTTCCACTTGCATTTCAGAGTTCATTTTACCAGTGTTCACTGTGAGATTTACAAAAGAGTTCACTCACAAATACATGCTTGCAAATATACAGCTCGCCAAAACTGTGCCTTGTTCATCTCCATCTTAAAAGATTTTGCTAAGATATTTGCTATTAAACATTTTTGTTGACTTGCAGCTTTTTGTGACTTGAGCCACAAAAAAAACCCAACATGCAAAATACATCAGGTGAGACAGATGAAGCCAAAGTGTACCTTTTGTAAAATCCATAACCCTGTGGTTAAGTACTGTGCCTTGAGATGAAATTCCCAGAACTTTTTGGAAACTCTTAGGGTTTCCATCTGCAAGGGTAACGCTCTGATTTCCATTCCTTACAATACCCTGGTGAGAAGTATTCTCAGTTTTATCTGTTTAGGGTTTTCATGGCTGTCTATTAATCACCAACAAGAATACAGAGTAGATCTCAAGGTCCCACTTGTTGAGGACCTACTCCTAAGGCTCCATTTCCCTCATCAGTTCATCACATTATTAGAATTCTGCCCAACAGAGTGGATATTTGCATTTCTTCTGGAAACCCATGGGGATAGCAAAGCCTCATTAGAATGGATTAAAAAAATGCTTTTCCTTCTGCTCTAAAGTAGATCAACTCTGAAAAGGAGAGCTAATTGCCTACAGAGATGGGCCATGTGGAAGTGGAAATCTTTTTTCAAAGTGGGAACTGAACAGCTCACTTACACCTCATGTAACAACCACAATTGCTCAGTAACTGGAGAAGTGTGGAAGGCAGCATAAAAGTCCTCTTGCAGATGTTCTTTAATATTAATATTCCATAATCTTGGTTTTGATATTAAAAAACAAACAAACAAGCGCAGAAAACCTAAATAGGAAGCAGGGCCGCCCAACCACTGCTTTCTAATGAAAGACAGGAAAAAAATATCATCATTATCCTTTTCACAAGAGTAAAAGAAGCAGAAGATACAGACATGATCATTCCTGCCCTTGGCAGGGGGGTTGCACTGAAGGACCTTTGAGGGTCCCTTCTGACCCAAACCATCCTGTGATGCCCTGCTGTGTCTGCATGCTGCTGTACACCATCATCAGAAAGAAACAAAGCCAAAAATAAAGACAGCTGCGTAAGTGACAGAAAACATTTCACACAGGTTGTAATAAGCCATGAAACTTCTCTTAGAGGGCAAGTTATTTGTATTCTATACTAGAAAATTAATACCATTAGAGAACACAGAATTAATAGCCCTCATTAAAAGCATCTAGAGAATTTCACTGCTACAGTGGCTGTGACCAAGACAGAATGCCCAAGACTAAATCAAGGTTGCATCCTTCACTCCTCTGTGCAATTTTTGCTGAATATACATTTATTTATTATAAATATGGTTGCTCTAGATCTCTCTGAGTATTTATTTTCATTGAAACAGCATTGTTTTACTCTTGTTGTAACATCCACTGGCTGCTAATACAAGGTTTTTATTTTAGCACTGAACAAGAGCAGGTACTGTGTTCTGAAGGTTTGAAATCTATGGAGCATTTAAAAGGGACTGATAAGATTTCAATAAAGATCTCCAATATTAAAAAAGAGCAAGTTTTCAAGTCTGGACAGACATGCTAGGAAATCTTTGAAAATTATTTCTAAAAAAAATCAGTAAGCTATTTCTCCAACAAGTCATTTGCGATCTAGCTTGATTGTGGAACCCAAAAATGGCTCTAAGTAGTTTCCAGGATACATGTGTAGAATACATATTCAGCTTTCTATGTCTACATATGTGCTACCTGAATCAATTAAGCAGATTTGCTTGATAACTGATTTCAGAGAGAAGGTAATAGACAATGAAGATTATCAGAAGAAAAAATCCTATGCTATACAGTGAACCATTATAGAATCATCACATGTGACATACCAATTCATGGTGTCTATTAAATGTAATATCAAGGTAAATTTAAGGAAACTGAATTATGAGTCCTTCAGATGTTGTACCTCACTTTACTATGGGTTAAAGTAGTTTTGTGCAAACCACAGTTCATGTACATTAATACCTATTTTTTTTTAACCTAACATTTTGAAGGAAAAATTTCCAGGGTATTGAAGGTGGGTAAGAGTCACAGAAATATTAGCAGAGAAACAAACCACTGGAAACAGATATATAACTTTATAAAAAATATATAAAATTGAGATCAATTCTCTAAAATAAGCCTTCATCAATGCATGGTAGCACAGGGAATTTTATCATATATTAAGTCATCTGGGAGTTCTGCATGAAATGTTTCCTCAGGACAACTTTGAGTGAGCCAGAATTGCTTACCCAATTTTCATTATAATTCTTTTATTTAATGCCGTGTTTCACTGATTACTCTCAGATAGTCTGAAAAGAAGGTGCATGATTGGTCCCAATCAGCTCTGGTTCATAAGCCATTCCCTTTCCTAAAAACCCTTATGTGACAGGCAGCACACCAACTTTGCAGAAAGCTCTGACAAAATTCACTGAACCCGTTTTCCTGTCACAGCTCAACGTGTCATGGGCAGCAGGATTTGCTCAGTGCTTCAGGTCTTAAAGAAAAAACTTAGTGAAGTACTTGTATATTGAAAAATCCTACATCAATAAGGGAGGTATGAAGAGATAAATTTTTCCTTGTTGGAAAACAAGAACGAGAGCTCACCTGTTGTAAATTGTAATTGTTTATTGTAAAGATCCTCCCAGGGCAAAGGTGCCTGTGAACAGAGGGTGGCTCTGACACAGCTCTACAGTGCTACCTTCTCCCAGGTGCCTGAGACCCTGCCAAAGTGTGAGACACATCTGGCAAACACCAGGCAGAATGCACTCATTAACAAGGAAAAATCTCAGGCAGAGCTGAGGCTGCTGAGACTGAGATAGCGCCTCCTGAACTCATAAGGAAAAGACAGCAGCCTGAGAAGGTTTAAAACCACATGGAGGAAAATCACCCTGTCAAAATGGGGTCTCAGTCATGAGAGAGACCCTGCCAGTCTGGAGAAACACTGAGACCAGCTCCTGCAGCTCAGTGACAGCAGGCAGTCTGGCAAAAGCTGCCCAGCAGTCTCACTGGAATGGGTACTGCAGCTGCAGGTTAGATCCAGCTTTCCACTGCTGGAGTGTGTAGCCAACAAATAATTGCTTTAGGCTCGCAAACATCTCCTGTTTGCAGAACCTCTCTGCACAATGTAGAAGCTGCTCAAGCACAGCAGCCCCCTGAGGAAGGACACTGTGGGCATGAAGCAGGAAAAAGCTTGCCTTTAAAGAATTTATTTTTTTTTTTTAAATAAAAAGAAAGAGAAAAAGAAGAAGGAGCTGCTCTTCTAACATACTACACTGCTGCAATAGTCCCCCATCCTGGAGCCTTTCTGTCTGTAGCCAGTGGAAAGGATTAAGCCACACTGCATACTTTGGAAATAAAGTTTCTGGTGATGAGCTGCCAAGTGAAGGCCAGCTTTGGATTAAAACCAAAATTCCATGTGATTATTTAGAAGAAGAAGAGCAGAACTATAGCTTAGCATCAATTAGAACAAAAACCCAAATATAATGGCCTATACACACACCTGACAACCATAAATCAGCCATAACCATACTTAACCAAAATCTGTGCACCACCTTCCATCTGTTATCCTGAGAGACCAGTGCTGGGAAATGCTAGGAAAAAGCTGACATTATGCTTCTAACACCTTTCATTACTAATCTAATAAAGGAACACAAACCTGAACTCCTGGGTTTCATTTCCACCGCTGGGGAAGTGTCTGGATTTGCTGCCACTCTTCTTTGTGTTTTTCCTTGCCAACTTACTGCCTGTCTTCTCCAGGACAACAACAACAATTCCCACACCCAGCACCAGCCAGCACTCAGGCAATATTCACATGTTGGAGAAAGGAGGGTGGAGGGGAATGTCCATGGGAATTACACAGGAAAAGAGCCACTGAACTGTAAGAAAAATACTCTTTTACTTTAGGCCTTAATGACATCTAGACTGAACCCACAGTTTACAGCATGAATTCAGCTATTATTACAGCATTTAACTTAGGCCATGACTAACAAAATTAAAGGTGAGAAGTTGCAATGAGTTAATTTGCTCATTGAGGAAATATATTGCAATATAGGCCTCATGATATGATATGAATAAGAAGGCACAAGTCACCCAGTTCTTCACAAGAGTATGGCAGCTGATGTGCCATGTGAACTCAAGCACTGTACCCCCATCACCCCCCACTATGGATTTATGAGCAGGTCTTAGGCCACTGGTTTAGGTTTAAGGAGTCAAAGGTACAGAGTGAGTTTAAATCTGAGGCTCCTGGTGTCTCCAGTTACTACATTGCACACATTGATCGAAGGGAAATGTTTGTGTACAGCTGTAACTTTTAGTCACATTGAAGTTAAAATGGGATAATTAGGATCTGTAGGATTGTGTGCTCTTTCCTTCACTCCACTGTACTAATTTATGTCAATTACATCACATTTTGATAGGCTTAAAAAAAAGAGCATTCCAAATTACTTATATGAAACCAGTTGTTCTCCGGTTTTAATTTAAGTTGCTTCTTGTACCATCAATAAATTTGACAGAAGGTTACATATATTTGAATTAGAATTTTGTTGAAAACAAAGCTGCAGCCTGCTTTCCTGGATGTGTTTACATGCATTATTACAGTTTGATCTGCTTCCTAATTTCTGAAGCAATGCATTTTTTCTCCTCTGTCATTTATTTTGAGTGCAGCATGCTCACAAATGCTGATTACTTTTCTGCTAGGGATTTTAGCCATCTGTGCTAACACAGTTGCTGAGAGAGTCGCACACAATAGGAATAAGAGATAATAGTCATTAACATGAAACAACAATAAAAGACCTAAATTTGCAAACCCCAACTTTGCCTACAGTTTATGATTAATGAAAGCTAGTGCTTACTGAAAGCTGATTATGTGTTTCATTCTGTGTGAAGCCTGGGGGGCTGAAGCTTAGAACACTAAAATCTTTCAAATTCCACCCGATTTAATGAATCTCTTCAATTAACTTTGCAGATTGAATCACCGAGTCAGCACAATCAGTGCAGCAAAACCCATTAGAATAGATTTTCCTCTGTCTTGCTAAAAAAGCATCAGTTGGTGATCACAGCTGATTAAGCAATACAAGACAGCACAGCACACCCAGAAAATTAGTTTTCCTTTGAAGCCACAATTTCACAAGTTTGCTTGCCTACTTACCTAAGGTTAGTTCAGAGTTTAGACAAAGGCAATGTTTCAGCTCAGGGATAGCAAGGCAACCATAATATTTTGTGAGGTGCAGCCATTACTGTTACAGGAAGAGCTGGGGTACAAGGAAAGGGTTACTGGGGAGCAGACTCCAAGAGATAAGGAATATGAAACAAAGCAAACCAACCAACCACAGCTCACCTCCTTTTCTCAACAGTTTCCTCAGCTATGGAGTGTTTTTTGTTGAATTATCAGTGAGCCAAGATGAATGCCAAATAAATTACCAGATTAAACTGAAACACTGCTGGTTATTCTGTCAAGGCCACAAGTGAGATAGCACTCTGTTTTAAAATATCCTGTGCAATATTCTCATTATTGCAGCACCATGAACACGAGGGTCCTACAGGCTCTTCTAGGTCAGCTGTCAAAGCCAGACTGGAGCCTGGCCAGCACACATGGGCTGTGAGAGCCAGGTGCTGCAGGATCAGCACACCTTGGCTGTGAAATCCAAGGATACAGCACCCAAGGAGGCAGCACAAGGGAGGAATAGAGCACTTCTATCAAAAAGGCAGGCTTAGGCAACTTGCAGCCACTAGAAATAAGGCCATCCCTACACACATCAGCTTTATTCCTGGTCTTGCTGTTCCCTCTGCCATTCTGTGGTGTTTCCTGACCTCATTAAGCCAACTGCAGCGGGTCAGAAGGTGACAAGGAAATAGATTGCTGCTGGTGCTGAGAGTGCCCTGGCCCAGGCAGAAGGGAAGGTGGCACTCACAGATGAGCCACCAGCCCAGCCTGGCTCCTGGCAGCTCAGCTAAAAGCTATATTGGGGGGTTGGTGTGCTCCTTTGTTCTTCAAACAAAGTAAAAAATGCACATTGATTCAATTCCTACTTATCTACCAGGTCCTTAAGGGAGGGCTGATGACAACTCTGTGATTGGCAACCCCACAGAAGATCAATTTCTTAGTAATTTATTTAAATACATGCCTTTTTTCCTTCCTCCAGTATTTCACAGAAGAAAGTACTTTTGAGAAGATGTCTATACTAAGGATAAAATTACTAATCCTAAAAGATATGCATTTGCTGATACTCTGCAAGAAATGACAGGCTATAATCCCAACATAAAGGAATCGAAATTGGAGTTAAAATAAACCCTCTATGTTACTTAGTGATTAGGGCTTTTAATTTACTTATTTTCAAACTGCAGAAAGAATCAGAACATTCAAAACTATCTACAAAGTTAATTACATCACATGTAATTAGATTATTAAGTGCACTAATTATATCACATAAATTAAATATCAGATTACAGTCACAGTTGTGCAACAACTATGTTTGGAGACAAGAGAAAAAAGAAAAAAAGTCTGTTTTTGTGAAGTCCTATCACCCCTCCCCTTTAAACCAAATCAATACATCATCTAATTAGTTACTACAGGCATAAAACAAATCCTCCATGAAAGAAAAATGTTTGACCTCCAGTTTTTCTTGCTTAATGGTGTTTAATGAAAAGTTGTTTTTAAAAATCATTCCACTGTATCCTGCTCATAAACATTCAGTGCGTTCACATGGTCCTTCTCCACTCGTCATTTGTATTCTAGGAGACCACAAACCATCTACTGTGTATTCAAATTCCCTGCTTTTCAATTTATAATGTGTTTTTTTTTAAAAAAAAAAAACAACAGTCTTGGCTTAAGTTATACAACCAAAAGTTTCAATTCTACTGATGTTACACATAAGCATTAAAGGGGAGTCTGATACTCTTCTATTGCCTGACAAAAGAAAACCTAAACTATTAAAATCAAACTGTGTGTTCTATTTTATTTATGCTACCTGGAATGCATTCTCAGATCAGCTCCGATGGTTTTGTGGGTAAGGTTAATTCTATCAGTTCCTTCTCAATGAGAGAAGAATTTTTAGTGTCTGTAAACAAAAAAAAAAACACAATGAGAGACTATTTTATCTTCCCTATATAAACCTCCAGGACTGCTTTGCCATTGTACAGGAATAGCAAAGCAAATATTCCTGTTTGAAAGACTTGGGTGTAATTCAGCTGAGGGTTCTACAATCCATGGACTGCTCTGACACGAGCCCTACCATTTCACTTCAAGTGTTGGAAATTCCATATTGCATCACTGCAGGACCAAGTTTTTCGCTGACTCCCAAGGAATGATTCAAATTTGAGCTATTAAATCATTGTCCCAGAATTTCTGATGCTTCATTAAAAAAAACCCACGCTTGCAGATAAAAAAGAAATCCAAATTTTGAGGAACACAATGCCCACTTAACTGTCAGGAAACAGCAAAGTACTGTGGGTTTTTGGTAAGAAAAGTTAACATTCTGAGAGAATTAAATTTGTAAACAAAGTATTTACAGTATATATTTTGAAGTCTTTCATTAAAAAAGGTAATCACACACACCAAACTATTTTATTTATTTGTTTTTAGAGCCACATGAAAAACACATACGGACCATTTAAAAGTCAGTCAGTCCCCAGAGCAAGGCAAGGTCAGATCTGTGTTTCATTGTTTGCTTTTGGGTTGTTTTGTTGTTTTTTTTCTGGGGTGAGGGAGATGTGTTGGATTTTTGGTTCATTGAGGTTCTTTTAACAGTTCATTCACTGTTGCACAACACTACTTGCAAGAGCTGTTGACTATTTAAACCACTGCACGGAGGGGAAAAATGTAATTTAGTATATATGCTGTCCATCACAATGCCTTCAGTTTTGTTACTCTAGTTACACTGTGCCACTATCACTATTTGCTTTACAGCATACTGTCAGATTAATGCAATTTTATTAAAAACTAATGCAGTTGTGAGGCTGCAAATATTAAAATTTTAAATACGGAAGCAGTGTTTTGCTCCGATAAGTTTTTATTCCAGAAATTAAATAAAATCAATCCTCTTACCTTCCTTAAAATGTATGCTAACATTCAAGCACAAGATCATCTCATTTGTTTCTATCAATTGGAAAACTGTTCTTTATAATAGTATTTTTACAGCTTGAGTCTCAGATGTGCAGCAGTGTTGGAGCAGCAGGAGTGTGGGGTGCAGGGGACAGGAGGGGCCTCTCTGCTGTGGCTGTCCCTGTGATAGAAAAAAAGTTTTAAAATCATAGAAAATTCATACATTTGGAATACATTTGGAAAATAAATTAACACAAGAGTGATACAATCCCTTCCCTCTCTTTTCGTGACTTAGAAAGCTCTTATTAAAACAAAATCTTTAGAGTACAAATGAAGAGAGTCATCTGAAGATGCAGAACTGATTTTCAATAATTCCTGTGAGCCTGGATGGACTCCAAAAGCTGTGGCTATATTTAAAACCCGTAAGTGAGATGAATCAGTCAACCTCTGCCCCATGAGTCTGGGTTCCAAATAAAGTAATGGGATTCTGCCATTCAGAACTACTAACAGGGCTTTTAGTGAGATTGTATAAAATCAGATAGGTGTGTTTAGGGCAGCTGGAGTTTGATGACAGCTTGGTTTAGGAAGTAAGGGCTTTGAGGTGCACAGGTGAGATCCTTGACATTTCAGCCTAAGAAGAAAAAAAAATACATAATATATAAAAATGCAATTAATCTTTGGGTTACAGAAACAGTTTTATAATTTACCACTACCACACCTAGAGTCAGTTACTCTTGGTAGCTTCATGGATTCCAAGGTTTTGCACAGAAAAGGACAGAGCTACACTAATTAGAAGTTCAGGAGAAAGCCATGCTAATGGAGTTTCAGGTAATTACTCATCAGGAGGACCAATCTAATCTAAGCCATACCCAACACCTTCAGCTGTGACTGCAGCCACAGGAACTGAAGATGCTCAGCAGGCCATGTGAGCCCAAATTATACACACTGGGACACACCAGCAATCACCAAGTTTAAGGCTGTGATTTGAGATGGGCTCAGCTTAATTTCCCCCAGTTCCTCATTTGGAGTTACAATATTTTACTACAAATCCTGCAAAAAACCTCATTATAACAAGAATCAAAGTTGATATGTTCTACTGTAATGCCTCAAAGTCCTAAGCAGTCACAATGAAGAAAAGCTGGTTTCTAAGAGCTACTCTGTTGAAATACACCAAGTAAGAAAAAGTTGTTGCAGGAATTTTAAGTGTTATTTTCCAGCTTCTCTTTTTTTCTGTTTTTGTCAGAAATACTGACAAACAGTTCTAAACTTGCCGCAAAAGAAGAGTTAATCAGAAGTTTTCAAACACCATTAAGGTTTCACTGTAGTTATTTCAGCTTCAGTTTAAGGAGGGCTCACTCATCATTAATCAAAGACGTCAGCGAGCTCTTTGGCCTGATGATTTTGCGTACAAAAAGGCAGGCTAGCACAATGACTCCAGAGCAGGCACACTGACAAACACTTCCAACAGCCCCACAGACAGGAGAGCAGACTGAATTCTTTAGTGAATGGCTGTAGCAAGCTGTCCTCATCATAATCATCTGTACTAAAATGCAGTTTGGAGAGGAGCTCAGCTTCTCCATTCCACAGCCCAATGTCTGTGCTCAGAGATGTGGCTGGCAGAGGACAAGCAGTGTTGGGAACCCCCAGAGGGGAGCTGTGGACTGGGATCTTCACCCCTGCAGCCTGATCAGAATTTGGCTCAGGATTTACACTTCAACAGGTGCACAGGGCCACCCTCAGCTGTGTGATCCCAGGGGAGATCTCCATGCCTTGACTCCTGTCCACTCTAACCCTGGAGCACAAAGCTTGCCCTCCCTGCCAGCTTCCCTCTTGGAACACTGCCAATTACAAACCTCACGGAACAGGGATCTGTCTCCCCCCAAATCTCCCATCAAATCCCACATTCCCCTCCAATCAGTACAGCTGGAAGCTCAGAATTCAGATGTTGAATTCCATGTTTTCCACCAGACCTGGTTTTCATTGCAGTGCTGGAATCCAGGCTCTTAAGCTAGATTTGATGAGGATGGTATGACTGCGCGACCATTCCTCATCATCAGCTACTCGATATTCTTACTAATGCTAGCAAGTACACTTGTCCTTGTGGACAACCACTCTGGAACTGTTTTTACTCCAATACTCATGCACAGCTGCCTGAGCTGGCTGCTGATGGCAAGGCTGGCAATGGCAGGGGAAGGCAGGCAGGAGGAGGGCAGCAAGGGTTGAGAAATCAGTTTTCCAGCAATAAAGGAGTGAATGGTGTGTTATATTTTATATAGGGCTTCAGTAGCTGCAGGATGAAGACTTGTAATGTACCTCTCACATTTTTAACAAAGGGAAAAGGGGTTTAATGTACCAGCTTCGCTTTGCTTTCTAAAACAGGCATTATTTGTGTAAATAGATGAAAAGGCAGATTGGAAATACAAGTGCATTTGTACTTAGGACAATCAGTCTGCAATTAAAAAAAAAAATTATAGACATATTCCATTTAAACTCAGGTCAGAGGAAAACATAGATGAAGGAAAACAGTTAAACATGCAAATTTTGAGAACCCAAGGTGACAGAATATCTAGGTATTATCTTTAAAAAATGAAGATAAATATGCTCTACCTGGGGAAACTGTATCTTCATAGATTATGTCAAAGCTTAAGACATGCCTAATTGATTTATCTAGGCCAAGACAAATGAGACACATGGAGAGCCAAGCCAGTAATAGTTTTAAGGAACATTCATTAAGCTTAACTAAGTAAGATACAGTTTGTAACATGCAGAGTAGCTTCCATAATTTATATGTATTCAGTTTTTGCATTTTCATTAATGTATACATTTAAGACCCTACTGACAAATGAAAAGTTCTAGTGTAAGAAAATGAATCCACAGGATAAATACAATCTACAAGGCCAGATCAATTTGCCATTATGAGCACAGGGACCTGCTCACAATATAACATTGCTGATGAATGTAAATTTGGTCCTTTGCTTAACGCATGGAACTTCAGATCTGTGAAAGAGAAAAAAAATACAAGAATCTGATAAAATCAAATCAGATTTGCAAGGCACAGGGCTGGGTCTTGTTAAAAAGGAAAGCAAAAGCACTTTTGTTACAACAGGTAAAGGTCAGCTGGGAGACAGCCATTCTCCCACAATTTACACAGCCCACCACTACGGGTGTTCACATTCTTGAAAACATCTCCATCTCCCTTGCTTTGCTTTTCCTCATAAACTAATAATCTTGCCTTCTATTTAGTCTGTACAGAGTTTTAAAAATATATTGGTTTATTCAGTGGGATTAAGGTGCTCATTCCCTGCAGGCCCAGTTTTACAGTTAGCATCACTCCTCATGCTCTGATGATCCAAGGAGGAGGAAAGATAATGGGGTAGCATGAACTTTTCACTGCCATTACCTGCACACATTTAGTTTAGCTGAAAATCACAACTCAGGCACTGGTACAGACCAAATGACACCCAGCAACAGAACTGCCCCATGCCCCAAACTAGAAAGAAACACCCTAAATTTGTCATCCTAAATTCGGGTATTTCCAAAGTCAGAGAGTTTGCAGAGAGCATGAAGAGAGTGCGCCAAGGAACAGAGGTGGTGCCATACACAGTATGATCATAAAGTTACAACAAAGCCAGGTGGAGATGAATTCTATAATTTCTCCAATGGTTTTTGCTCTAAGCTTACCAGCACTACCTGAATTAAGAACCTTAGGCTGAGGAGGTGGACAGAAATTCTTTATCTTTGACTTTAGTGACAGACACAAGCTGAAGCAGCTGCAGATAAGCACAAAGTTTATTGTGCAACAGAACTGAAGAGTTGATCTCTGAATACTGCAATAAGAGAATTGTGATCTGCTCACAATTAACAGATATAATTTTTCATAGCAGTGCCCAGCTCCTGCATTTTAATATATATTGCACATTTTGACTGGAGTTTTTTTAATATTTTTAATTTAGATTAATTTTTATTTGAATGAATTCTGATGGTTGCTGTGCATTTTTTAGAAGGGAAGTACAGAATATATTTTTATATATAGAATTATATATATATTTATATACATACAGAATAATTTTTGGAAGAATGTAAAGTAAACTTAAGATAGGAGTAAGTTTTTTAAAGATGTGCCCAAATGCTTCCTTGACACAGCACTGACACAAATTCAGACTATCCTGCTGCCTGATGATCCCAATGAGGTCAAGAAAATAACCCTTCTACTGAGCCTCATAATCTAAGTTATCTGGGTTCAAGGCACTTAACTGAATTATTTAATTGAAAGCTAGCAGAGATGCAATGATCCATGAATTTTTTCCAAAAGATGCTGGAAAAGCAGACCAGCATCTCCCAAGCCTCCCAGCTTGGTGCATTCAGTGGTGCAGCAGGGAGCTTTCTTCAGTTCAGCAAAGACCATCTGCATGGAAAAGGGTGGGGTAGGAAAAAAGCTGCAGTTCAGGTACAGTGTACTGCTTTGGAGGATTATAAACTCAGTCAGAACCAACTGGAGCCTTCAAAAATAACATTTTTGCTGAGTATTACAATTGCATCTTCTAAAACCATTTTTCTAAATCCCAGGCAGGGCCAGATTCTAAACAGGACGAGTTTTCTTCTACACTTCTGCTCTTTTGAAAGTTATCAAATAAATGTTATTCCTGAGAAGCTGAATCTAATTATTGTGGCTACTGAGCACATGTCATCAATGTCATTAATTAGCTTAAGCACTAGTATATCAGCCAGATCTTGTCCCAGCATCCCCATGAAACAATAAGTGATCATTTTGAACAGAGATTTTAGACTTCCTTTCAGGCAGAACTAGCCACAGCAATTTGAAAACTCTCACTTCAAGAGTGAATTCCTTCACCAGGAAAATGTTAAAATCACCCATAGAAAAGTGGCTCACATACTGTGTTCAGAGGTCTTGCTAAATACCAATTTAGGAGCAAGACAAATGTTTTCTATCCTGCAGGATAATCTTAGTTAGACACAATTATTAAGCCAAGCAATAGGATTGCTTTTCTCAAAATGTTCTTTACTAAGGAACATTACCCAAACCAATATTTTCATATAAAATACCTAATTTAGTAACTGTATAAACAGTAAGATTTAAAAAAAAAAAAAAAAAAAAAAAAGAAAAAGAAAAATGAGTGAACTATTTATTGGATCTGAAATAATTCTTCATTTTGCTTAGGATGACAATTTACTTCATGTTTTCCAAACTAGAAGCTCAATGTTCACCCAGTTCTACTCAGTTTCATGGAATATAATGCTTTTTGTGCACAAGTAGTTTTGTTTCTCAAGATGATCCACCAAAGCCAAAGAGTGTGCTGCACAAACACACACAGAGGCAAAGAGCAACAGCTCTCCCAAATCTTGTAGTGATAAATTTCCACTTCATTAAAATACTGAAAATAACAGAGAAAGCAAGTGGAATTCACAGATGAGCAGTTTAATACCAAAGCACCCTCTAAATTTCTATAAACAATTTAGAGCAAATGTGATGTTGCAGACACAGATTCACCAGCCCTACCTATCTCACCAGGCCCCTTCAGGACACTTTCCAGCCCACTTATAACCAACAGATTCAGTCAACCAAGCTAAGCAATTATTTATCTTGCATCTCCAACTGATGGAAAATATGTTTTTTGTAATCATGTGTGTCTAGATAACACATTTCCTGTGAGGCTCCTTCCCCTGGATCTAGCAGATCAATAGGTCTGGCCAGCTTACCTGTGCAAGTTTCAGGTTTACTTTGCAGGATCACATGAGGAGTGTTATCACTCCCTCAAGTCATGTAAACTCTTGCTCATCTAACTTTCTAAGAGGTTTTGCTCACAGACCTCATCATGGAGCACATTTAAAGTCCTGTTATCTATCTTGAGCTAAACCAGCAAGTTTAATTCACAGATTCAATGACAGAATTGGTCAAGTGTCACTGCTTTTCCTAAATCCACTTTTCAACTGTGATAAATGTAGAAAATTTTAGAAGTTTGATTGGTTTTAAATATGGGGGTGGCACATTGTTGGTTTTGGGTTTTTTTAAATAAGCCCTATCCAGATTTTTACTGTTTTTTTTATTTTTTTGCAGCCCAGGTAAAACCAAAGAGATACTTTCCATTAAAGTATTTTAAAAGAAATAAAACACTATAGGAAATCAAACTGAGGGAATACATATCTGTTTCAACAGAAACACAACCTATTGGGCACTACAAAAAACCTTTTTTAAAGCTGATAGATTCTCCTTAGCACAACTGCAACCATTCCACCAGCACAAAAGGAAATGTTCAACAGTATGAAGTTACCCGTCAAAGTATGACTTCAAATCCTCTGGCAACATTCCCACAAGAGGGTGGGTACATTAGAAATCAAGAGTTTAGGTACTCTAATGCTTGTTAAACCAGATATTTCTTTGTTTAGCAAATCTGAATGCAAATTATTCTCTGGTTTCATGATTCTTTTTGTTCACAGCATGATTTCTTGGGAGCTGTTCACATAAATATTTGTTTTCATAAGGCAAGCTGTTTTAATATTAATGTTATTTTACAAACAAAATATCCTTTAGGGTGTTTTAAACACAATAATGAAAACCAGGTACCTAAAACATACACCACTTAGTGACCACAGAATCATACTTCGGTCAAACTTTAAATATTTCCTCATAAGGAAACCAAAAGCCCAAAACCCCAAAGCTTTCAGAGCTGCATTTTTACCAGCGGGATCTGAGGCATTGTTACCTCCTCTTTACTACACCTACCTATGTCAAAATTGAACTAGGCTTTAATTCCAGTTTGTGAAGCTAATTCCCTGTCCATGACAAGCTGGCTCCTAAGAAAATTCATCCCAGAATTAATCTGACTGCATTTAAAGGCAGTTTTATTAAAAATTCTTAAAAATCCTGTTGCTCAGTTCACCTTAGTATGGAGAACATCTGATTTCATTAATTACAAATTACTCTAATTAGTTTCATATAGAGATACTGTTCAAAACTGCAACTAATAATATTTATGACTGGGTGTGGGGGAGAAAACACCATACAAAAGGGGAATAATATTAAAAAAAAACATTCCTTAATTTAGTAAAACCTAAGGGAGGCAATTTACTGATTCAAAAGAATAATTCCAGATTCAGAGTTTACTTTATACTTTATGAAGAATAATTTCTTATATTAGATAAACTTGCTTTATGTAAATGAAAATGAGAGTCTGCATTAACTGAAGGCATTATTTAAAGGAAAAACAAAACACCAACAAGAAAAAAAAAAAATCCCAATCCTGAATTCTGTATTTCTAGGGATTTTTTAACACCTGAAGTGTCTTCTGGGCTGGGATTGTACAATCTTGCCAGTTTTCCCTTACCAGGCTGAGGTCTGGCAGAGCCAAGGTAACAGGTAGGGAAAGGCACTCTCTTTTCATTAGAGAAGCAGTCTAGCAGCACCTATTAGCACAGGGCCTATTGTACATCAAATTGCAAAGTTATTGTGAGATCCAAGAGCCCCTGGCTGATGGCCCAGGAAGTATAGATTTTTCAGACTAGATGGAAGCAACAGTCTCATTTACTATCAATTTTTATGCTAATAAAGACATGCAAGACCTGTCTTCACCAGTCTCTTTGGAGTCTTTAATCAGTTTTTGGCTATCCCTGTGCACAACCCAGAGGAACCATTTTACACTACAGTGGGTTCTGGAAGCAGCAGTGGGTGGCAAAGGGTGCTCAGGAACACAAGGAATTGGGCACCACACTGTGCTAAGGGGCACTCTTGATCCTCTTTGGGTCAGCTGCCAGCACTCGGGGAGTGAACACCCCTGCCACCATCTCCCACACACTTAAAGCTGGGCTGCACTCAAGGGAACACTTCCCAAGGATGGTTGGGATCCTCACCCTCCAAAACAGTCCAACAGACAGAAAGATTGTCAGGAGCTGTTCACTGTCCTACACTGTACAACACTGCTTCCATCCTTCCCTTCACTGATCATTTCCATGTCATCATTCCACTGACACTTATTTCATTTCCATGTCATCATTCCACTGACACTTATTTCATTTCCATGTCATCATTCCACTGACACTTATTTCAGAACTGCTGTGTTTGACCTGGAGCCTCTCAGCCTAACCAGCCCTGTTCCCAGGGGCACTCGTGTTTCAGTTTTTAAACTATAGGACACAAGCCACATTCCAAAAATTGTCTAAATGGAGAAATGTCCTTACAACTCACAGAACTGATGATACATCCATCAGTCATGAGATCACCTGCATGTTTAATCTCCTTTTACACCTGTACACATTCCTGTACTTTGTAAAAAAGTACAAAGAGAGAACAGGTAATGTGATTTCATAGAGTGAAAGGTCAATAGCTTTCATACAAGACCTGTAGCAAAGTGCAGTATATTATTTACACCTAAAGATTATCTTTCCTTGTATTATATTTAACATTCTCAAAGGCATTGAATTATTTTTTTTAAAAAAATAGGTATTTCCATGCTCAAAAGTCAGATTTTACTAAAAATGTGGGCAAGTCCCAAAACATTTTCTATTATTCTCCCCAATATTTCTTTTGTTTCCTACATAGCCTATAACATGGGTCTAAAAGACTGCAGGCTCCTATTAAAAGGGATGTTCAGCAGCCTCAATGGGACCTTCCCATCAGCAGATGACAATAAGGACTACAGAAGAAGGATTTTATTGCTGCCTGATCACTGCAATGACAACATAGAAACAGGGCAATTGCCACTTGCTGTTTTGCTATTTTCTTTAAGGAAGTTTTTATATAAAGAGCAACTATACAGTTCACCCTTTATGACTTTTTCTTTAGGCAAAGAGAGAACACCAAGTGAAGTGTACGTATTTTCACTTCAGCCAAGGGAAAATCATGAAATAAACTCTCCCTCAGCAGAGAGGCTTTTTTTTTTTAATTTCCCCCAAAACCTTAGATCCTTTGGAGTGCTGGGCTAGTCTTCACCTCACAAAGGAATGGTTCTTCACTGGTTATTTTTCAAAACATTCAATTCTGCCCCCTCTTCCCCCCAAAAATTAAAGTTCTCAGCAAATTTAATACTTTCCAGAAGGAAGTAAATTTTGGGAACACTGTAAAGAATTCCAGAGCTGTCTTCCACAATGGAGTGAGAAGAAAACATGGAGGCAAATGAAAATATATGGAATATATCATAACACAAGGAAATAAGAACAACTGCATTATCACACAGAAGATGTTAACTGCTGGCCTGCAGTTTCAGAGCCACACCACAAGGTTATAATAAATGCAGCAATGGGTTGATATCTTCATAAGAATCTCAGCATTTCAGGGTATGATTAAGGAATGGAACTATTGCCAGGAGCTAAGCTGAGAAAATAGAACCTCAACCTTTGAGAAGAACTCAAAGATCTCCTGCAAGTATTCTGCAGCATGCTGCACATAAAATGGATGGATATGTTTAAATACATATATTTATTGCCTGGATTCTTCACTGGAAGTACCCCAAAAATGTAACCATCCATTAAAAGCGCCAAAAGAAATACTGCACCTTGTGATCTCCCTTACTGCCTTCTTAACCAAAAATAATTTCCTAAAATGCACTTGGTGCACTTTAACTGAGAAATTCTCCTCTTCTCCAAACAAAACTGGAAGAACATTAAGTTGTGCCAGAGAGACAATATCAAAGAAACTCACAAACACAAAACATACCATATGTCTCACTGTAAAGTGAGAGTGTCTGTGAACAAGCTCATCAGTTTTATGAGACACGTGCCAAAACCCTGAAAGAATTGCTGCAGTTCCCTGTTGGAAGCTGAGAGTTATTGACCAAACCAGACTTGGAGATCTTCCATCTTGTTAAAGGTGCTAATGATTCATGCATGCAATTTTTTCAGAAAGAAATGGTCTTCAGCGGTGAATTTGATTTTTCTGTCAAGAAGTCAAACTGCACTTGAAGTTGTGCAGTGCTGTTATCTTTGTGAACGTGCTGAGACATTTCAGAGAAAAATTATAATTTGATATATTCCCTAAACAACTTGCCTTCAAAAAAAAAAACCATTTGAGGTTTCTGCCTTCTGTACACCCTGGTTTTTGGACCAAGTACTTTCATTGATGTGCTCACCATCACTGTGCCACAACACTGGAAGCACCAATGAAAAAGCACTTGCAAGGTTTAGCACTATCAAGGTTTAACACTATCAAGGTTTAACATTACCAAAAGCCTTTCCAAGCAGGTAGGCAAGGGATCACTTTGGTCAGGTGATCCTGTATTTGTGCATTTGATATGCAAAGCCATGGAAAAGTTGTGCTGCAGTATGTTTGTCCTATTTTTTGTCATGATGGAAAAACAAATAGCATGGGAAAGTGTTTGCTGTTTGTTTACAAAGTTTCCACTAGAACCAGGGAAAGCAGAGAGGCAGATGGCTGTGTCTCATGCAGGGAAACTCAGTGTTGTTAAGCAGGCACTGGAGGATAAGAACTTTTTGCCTCTGTATGTATCATGACCCTACATTTTCAAAAGATTTTCCTCATTATCATTAATTTTCTGGAGTTTCTAGTTCAATCACACCAATCAATAAAGCTTTCAAAAAGACACACTCAAAGTGGAGAAGATGAAAAAGGAAAATTGAGTATATTACTGGGTGAGGGAAAGGGAAAAGTGAGAAGCAAAAAACTCACCTCTCTGGGCTGGGATTCAGAATATGTGGATAATCTCAGATATGTCTCTGGTTTCCAGTACTACAGCTGAAAACTCTGTTTGTATCCTGTCCTAAATCAAAATCTTGACAGCACACAGTAAAACCTAACATGAGCAGCAGTCATTGTTAGGAACAATGGATCAGTTAGGTCAGTTTAGTCAAGATAAAGTCTCAAAGTAAAACTTTCTGTTCTAAAGTGGAACTAATTTTCAAGAAATAGTTACACATAGTATACATTGTGAATTGCAGAAACATGAAAAAATCAAGGAAGATAAATCAGGTTTGCTGTGAAAATTCCTCTTGCAAATCTGGTAGGTGTTTGGTCTAAGAAAACTCTATTTAAAGAAAACAAAATGCATGGAAAATGTGCTTTGATCTCAGATCCCCCAACTGGGCATAAATAAAATATATAAATCATTGCCATGAAGAGAATACACAGCAAGTTAATCCTGCTCAAATATCATAAAATTGTTGTAAAAGGAAAATATATTCCTCAAAGAAAGATTTTCTAAATTAACTTTGACAGTAAGCCAAAGTTTAAATCAAGAAGTATTTAATCATATATTGGACATGCTGCATTTTTCCTGGGCTTTTTGTTTCTCTTTTTTAAACCACACTTCACTGTGTAGCTGTGTCACAGACAGAATAAAAGGCTTTTTCATGGTAAAGACATAGAAAATTGCAAAATTATGTTTGATGCAACTGCTGCACTGCCAAATTCCAAAAATCACTTTTCCCCACTTAGCCAACCCACCAACTCCATTAGCTCAACACCTGTCCCATAAAACTTCCCTCAAACCTGAAATGACATTATCACATTATAAATTCACCAATACAGAGGGGCAGTCACAGCATGAGACTGAGAACAAAGCATTGTAATAGCATGAAAGCTTGGTGCTATGAAAAAACTACAGCAGGAGGCAGTGATGCTTGGACCTGACCTTCCCACAATGGCTGTGGGCTGTGTGTGCCACTGGTGTGAAACCCAACATTCAAACTCCTGGCAGAAATTTTAAGTAAAGTAGGTACATAGTATTTTTCCAAAGAAAATGCTGCAGGCACAGCCAGAACACAAATCAAACCTAAACTGAGTGATTGCACGAGGAAATTCTTGAGTACAACCAGTTGCTGACTGTGATTGTGCCACTCCTGAGGAAACACACCACAAATTGAGGTGACTTTGAGCAGCACCTGCTTGCAGGACAGGGCTCTGCAAGTGCACCTCAGGCTGGGCAGCAACAACAGAATTGTTCTCTCAGTGTGCACACACACACACTGAGGAAAACTGTCGCAGAGCAATTGCAATTAGCAGGATATTTCCAAATTAGAAAAAAAAAAATTAAACAAAAAGCATTCCAGTGGGGGGAAAAAAATAAAGGGGGAGAAATTACTGAATTAGTTGGACTTCTTGGTACTTTTCATGATAATGTGAATGGCACATGTGGGTTTATTTTTCAGCTGTAGATCTGCTAAGCAAATGGGGAGAAGATTGTTTTATATTCACACATCAAAGTGAAAAATACACTGCCAGTTTGGACTTCTTCACAGGAAGGAAGCACAGCAAGATTTCCTTTAAGTCCAAGACACCCTTCTGTTTGTTTTTGAAAGGGAATTTCCAGCCAGATGAATGAGCAAGAGCTCCACAACACGAGGCTGCTTCGAGGCAATCACACAATTTAATTAACTGCCCTGTTGGCAGAGGCTCCAACATCTCCATGCCTCAAGCCAGCTACCCAGGAAACCACAGCACTCAGAGAGCCACTGAGCTTGGAAAAGACCTCCAAGATCATCAAGTCCAGCCAGTCCCTCAGCTTTGCCATGTTCCCTGCTAAACCCTATGGCCACATCTATGTGGTTTCGAACCTTTCCAGGGGTGGTGATACCGCATTTCAAATATTAAGCGCCACCAGCACACATTATGGGTTAATTCCAGCTGCTAATTACTGCCCAAATGAGCTCTGTCACACCCAATCACTTGTGCTAGACCAGACTTCCACATCTGTTTGACACCTTCACCTGCTGCAGCACAAAGCTCTGATCTAGTGCTATTCCCTCTGCTCTCTTTCAGAGATGAGCAGGACTTGCATATCCTGAAGCTTAAAGAGTGTGGGAACTGACAATGGTCAAATAAGAGATTTTTAGGTTTCAGGCATTACCTCGAGCCTGTGTGAAACCAAGTCACCTAACTTTCTCAGACTGACCTGAGAAGTGTGGCCTGGGAAATGATAAGGAGGAATCCACACAGTCCTTGGAGAGGGAAAACAACCTCTGCAGGTGTTGCTTGGATCCTTCTTGTTTGCTTGCAAGAAAGAGTCAGGGGGTATTGCTCCCAATTGTCCAATGATGGTGATGTGTTGGTTTAATGACCAATGACAGTTTTACCTCTCAGACCTCCTCAGACCTGTCTATAAAAGGTCTGGAATAATAAAACTTGCTCTCTTGTGCAACCCAGAAGAGAGTCTGTGTTGTTACTTTTGCCTCTCCTAATACAGTGCGACATCAAATGCATAAGCCATAGGTATTAAACTAAAGTCAGAAAGAAAGAGAGGAAGATAGGAGAGGAAAAGAAAGGGAAAGAGAAGAAAAGATAGAGGGTGATGGAGGGGGAGGAGGGTGGAAGAGGGGAAAGAGAGAAGAAAGAAAAACTGGAGAATGTTGTGAATGTCCCTGCACTCTCCAATTCCTGCTCCTTGGCTGCTTTCTTGGGAAAGGCAGGAGAAGCTGCAGAGGCTTCAGCAAGTGGAATACACCAGGTCAAAGCTGGGAAAAGCTGAAGTCCCTCTTTGGCAGTGCCTGTTCCTCTCACTGCTACAGCTTCCCCTCGTGCCCAGGAGCGAACACCCTGCTCTTCAGAACACCTGCTGAGCTCCCTCCTGTCTGCCTTTGAAAGCTTTTCCATCTATCCTGCTCCAGATAAATGCCCAGGGAAAGAGACAGTAAGACAAAAGGATAAGAAAAATCACGAGCTTCTTTTTAGTAGGAAAGGAGCATACTGAGTCACACTGACACCTTCATAGAAATACAGTTCTTTTGGGGAAACTCCTCTGTTAAGAGGCTTCATCCAGGGAAACAAAATATATCCAATAAGCTTGGAAGTGGTATTCGTTAATTCTAATCAGGTGGAAGCAGACAATCCATGGAACTGTGCTAGGCTTTGGGGCTCTGAGGGACTCCTGAACACCACATATTATCTGCAAAACCTGCTCAAAGCAGGAGTCAAAATTCTCAGAAAACAAGGAAAGCACCTCAAGAAGTTTATCTGCAATTCAGGGATTCCCTATGCCAAATAAGAGACCTGTAAAGAACTTAAATTCAGAAAGGAATAACTTGCAAAGTATTGGCTGGTTTGGAAGATTCCATTGAATCAGACAGAGCACCTTGTCTGTGAGGAATATCTTTGGATGAGTACAGGAGCTACTGGATTCTGCTGATTTCATGTAAAGCAGAACACCCCATACAGGTTTGCTTTTAGCGTTTTTCAGGAGGAAAAAATTATGCAGCAGAACCAGACAAATATGTGAAGTGCCTAAAAATGAACACAGACGAAAATTCTGTTCTCAAGAAATAATGTAACCAGGAAGAAATTTAATACAACAATGCATCCATTTAGAGCACAAGTTTGAAGAGATAATTGATGTTTTTGTTTCAATAGACGAAGAAGAAGCAACCAAGATCCTTCACAATAGTGAAGGATTTAGGCAAATATTTATCAGATCTACTTTTCTAAAGTTGCCATAATTTTAATTGTTAGAAGTTGAGATTAAGTCATATTTTAAAAAGAATAATTTCTACTAAGATACATTTCTAAAACATGCCCACATAGGAAACAGGCTCAGAAACATGGCAGAATAAAATGAGAAAGCCTTACTGAAACACACCTGAGTCAATCTAGGCACCTGCAGGAAGAACAATGGGGAAGTGCATTTTTCTTTCTTTTACACCAGGACACACAAAGTTGGAGCCTAGAAGTTTTCTGTGTTTTGATGGTAGGACAAAAATTGAGCTCAATATTTGAGTAGCAGAGATGGCTCTGCCATTCATTCAAGGAGATAAAAAGTACCATGTAGCTTTATAAAAGGCCAGAGCTATGGGACCACAAATTGCCCCGAGAGTAGGAGTGGGTTTATGCAGACATTTTTCTTTTGGTGGATACCCTTTACCTCCTCTCAGAGAGATTAAAAGATTTTTTTATCTTGCAGGAGCTGCTTTTGAATAAAAAGGGCTTTCTTAGATACTAAGCTATAGGCCAACATAGTTTACATTTTAAATCTGGACATATTGGGCAAGACAAAGAAATAAGAAACAAGGATCCATAAACAACTTTGCCTGTCTGGTATTCTTCTCATTTCCACTGAATTAAACCAAATTCTGCCTAGTCCCTTCCCACCCCTGTGAGAATCATTCCACCATCCCCTCGCAGAGTCCTAATTTGCTCTTGCAAATCATTTGAATTCCTCATGGACTCCAGAATGGTCTTTTCCTGACTGTGCTCAGTGGATCCCCAAGGAAAGAAAAAGTAGCCTCCACTGCTCCTGAGTTTTCTCTGCTCCAGCCAGCTCTTAGCAGAACTTAGGGTACAACAGGAGCATGTGAGTGAAATCATCCTTCAGAGTTGGCATTAGCTGAAACTTAGATAAAAAACCTGACACAGAAACTCAGTGGGTGCTGGTGGTAATAGAGAAGGAGACCTAAAATAGGCATAATCATATTTTTCTAGAGAAAGATATGATTTGCAAACTGAATATATATCTGGGAGAAATTTGGAGCTGGCAGGCACACCCTCTAGACCATTACATTAAAATAGATGAAATTAGATCCAAAGCTGATTTAAAGGCAACATAACTGCCTGGTCTCAGATGAAATATAGATGCATAGATTATGATTTCCAGGAATACTTCCAAGGAAATTAATTTTAGCTCTTAAAACAAAGCACCCAGGACAGCACCTTTCCAGCCTGTTTAAACATTTTGAAGTGACTCAGCAAAGGAGAGTCTCGTTACATAAATAGAAAAATATACAAGCTAAGTGGGAGTGCTGGTGCTGGCACAAGAAAAATTAACCCCCTAAGCAGAGGAAGTAGAGATATGTTCCTTTATGTTTGGAACAAACAAACAAAGCCAGCTCTGAACATTTTAATTTTCAATCTCACTTTCCTGAGATTCTTTCATAGGGGATACTTGGCCAAGCACACAATTGTATAGATTTGTTTTCACTAGGCATACTGTATCTGGAATGAGCATCTCTGGCAATAGACTAGAGTTTAATGGAAATGGATTTAAGGAATGTTTCATTTTATATGAGTAACATCCCTACAAGCCCTCATTAATCAAAGTTCCCAGATGACAGCCATATAGAAATTAATATGGAAGTTAAACTGCAGAATCAATTCAGGAGAAACTCACATTTTTTTCACCAGAAAACAAGAAATAAGAATGCCTGGATTATAATGAACTGATGTCAGATTTGTTGCTTACTTGCAGGCAGATAAAGCAAAACTAACATAACCTTGCTTCTTGAAAGTGCTGTTGAGCACGTCACAAAGGGGAAAGCACAGCTCTGTGGGGTTTTGTGCTGGGTTGAGTCCTTCATGGCTGTGGGGTTTGAAGGCAGAACAAAGACCAAATTTCACAGAAATATGTTGTTTCATCTCTTGGCCACTTGCAAAGTTGAATTCATGGGACAACGAGGCAGGTGGGTTTATCTGAGAATGCAAAGCCTTCTGTGCCAGTCAGGGAGGACTAGGGAACACGGCACAAGTTCATCTCCATGAGCTCTTGTCCATACGTGGGGCTGAAGATTTTGATTTACTGTGCACGCACTCAAAATAACCTTGCTGAAAGTAACTCAAAGTTGGGTTTTAAATAAATAAATAAGCAAGTCATGGCCAAAGATGAGTTTCTGTAGGTGGAAATTGAATAATTGTTGGCATTTTCTGTCACAGACTTTACAAAGACTCATCAAAGAGATCACTTTGTTCCAGCGCTAAAGAGAAGGATGAGAGAAGAAAGAGTGGATTTCAGAATATCGTGACAGAACTCAGCAGGAACCTCTACAGGAAGAGCTACAAAGCATATATCATTTGAAGCAGTGAACTTTAATAGGAACCTCATTTTACACATGAATGTAGCCCGTGTGATAATCTCCAGTCTGTTTATTCATCAGCTGGAGCCCCAGATGTGAATGTGATGGTGACAGGAGCGGTGAGTTTTATCTTCCCGAATTTTTAGAAAAGGTATTAACCTTTTAATGGTTCTTCATTAAAGCCTGATTTTCCCAGTGAAAAGTAAACCAATTTATTTTATTTTCTCTATGATACTAAGCATGAAAGGAAATCCTAGTTCATAGCTGGAGAAATGGTGAATAGGAAAGATTTTATGCTATTTACATCAGTTCAGGAGTCGTCTAAGTGACACACAAACAGCGGGATCATCAATGTAGCAAAACAAACCCATATACAGTGATTGAAAATTTAGCCCAAAGGCCTTTCTCTTGGTCCTGATCCAGACAAACATCTTCCAAAAACATCTTTTTTCAAAGTATCTGGGATAGCCTAATGCCAACCGCAAGTAAATGTACTGTGAATTTTTTTAATGTGATTTACTGGGGGGGTTGGACAGGCTCAGGGAACTGATAATGGATGTTATGAAGAAAAGCTGTGTAAATTTCTTTTAAATGAAGGGCAAACCAAGGATTTCTCATTTCTTCTAATTTCAGTTTCCTGGGACTTGAGCCACAAGTAGTTTAAAACCAGAAAATCATTGTGCATAATCCACATCAGATAATTTTTTTTCAGTACTTAATTTTAACCAAAAAGTCTGTATAAAAAACAGGTAAATAGCCCTTGAAAATTATTTCTAAGGGCTACATTAGGTCCAAATATAAGTTTTCTACTACCTAGAGAAATATACTAGCAGGCATAGCAAGATATTTTTTCCTGTGTTCCATAAGCATTTTAACAGGAATAATAAATCTTTCTCTGTATTATTTATCCAGAGTAAGAATTAAATAGATTATCCATCCAGCTCTTTTCCTGCAGCTTGTATTTTCGCTGGACTAGTAACATAAAAATTAAGATTCAGATCATTGTATTCCTTGGACTCAATGATCTTAAGGATCTTTTCCAATCTATATGATCTTGCAATTCTATCTCCTTGGGGGTTAAGTCTCAGCATTTGCTTCCAGGCTGTGGATATTTAAAAACCTTTGCAGATGTGTGTGCCTTGTTTGTGGCCATGCCCAGCAGGGCTGAGCCCAGAATATTCTGGGATGCCACAGCACTTCTGTGTTATCTCCTTACAAGATTCTCATGTTCATCCCTTACAAGATTCTCATGGCAGCTAACCTGACTTCAGTGCAGCTCAGACAAAATTTCAGCTGGCCAGGTCATAGATTATGCTCACAGATGTCTGAACAGAATGGAAGCTGCCTTTCTGCTCTTCCCTGTGTGATTAATGGAAGCACAGGCCCCTCCTGCAGCTCCTGCACAACACCCGTAAAGGGAAATCAAATAACAACATGATTTCCCCACAGCGCAGAAAGACCTTCTCTCCTTTACTCTTTTAGATATTAATTAACATTTCTTCTCTTTAAAACTGCTCTGTAGATCTTGGGAGTAGCAAAGGATGTCACATTATGTATCAGTTGCTATGGTAACTAATCCTTTCTAAAGGGAAGAAACAGAACAAATTTGTAGGACTCCATATCTTATTACGAACAAGGGTTATCACTAAATAGTCTTTATTTTGCAACTCATTGCTTTCTTTTGTTTTACTCTTGTTTATAAATTATCACTACTGACTTAGTTAGATTTAGACTGTGCATTCTATTCCTTACAGTCTGAATACTCTGAGCATCCTGCTTTCATGTAGTGGCAGAAAAAGAGGTTTATTCTAGATCTTGGATTGATTTTAAAAAAAAAATATTTTTGTGAAGGTACAATATTATTGAACAGTCTTTAAGAGACAAATTTTGGGTTGCAAATGGTTACATTTCCCAGGAAAATTACATGTAGTGAAGAAATTTGGGCAAATTTTAACATGTTTCTCTATTTCTGCTTCTCTGTTCTGAACCAGAGATTCAACAGGACTGGAAAGGTCCTTCATGTCTCAGGCACTCTGATCCCACTGTAAGCCTCCATCTTGCAGTGGGATGTCAATCTACTGTTTTTACAATTAGTTTCTGAGATATCTTTTACAGGGGTCACAGGATTTCTGAAATTCTTTCTTCAAAGAAAAGTTTAAGCATCAATTTCTTGAAAGAGACATTCCCTTCTACCTGATCTCTATCAGTCAGTAGCCTCCAGGATTTCTGCCTAGAGAGGTGGTAGAAATAGTCTTCATAAAAATGCAAAATAAAAATAAAATTACTACTTTGTGGGTGTATCCTTATCCCAGTGTAAGACAAACAGCAGGTTGGAAGTGCTGCTCTCGAGACCCTCTAACAGCAGAGCTACTGCGAGGGGCATCCCCTGAGCCCAAAAACAATACAAATATTCTAACAGAGACAGGGCCATTCCCAAGGTTGAAATATGAGAAAATGTGATGGTAGACCCTAAACCATCTCAAAAGATTTCTCATTTGCTTTTCTCAGCCCTTTCTCCATCACTTTTTCCGTCACTGCTGGACTCCACAAGACAAGAATCATGAAGGGAACAACCTGATTCAAAGAGTTGTGAAAGAAAAATATGCTTCATGTTGTTCAGACATACAGGAAAAAAAGCAAACGATTTACCAATCTCATTAATTGGCTTTCTTATCAATGTGCTGGCAAAGAAACCTTGTACATTGCCAGGCCTAGAAACACAGAATAAAGTCATTTCTGCACTCTGCAGCCGTTTAGTAAGTGGCTCCACTTGGCATAGCTGTGAGCCATGTATTTACTTTATCAGATTTACCAAACAACTCATCTGCCCCCAGCAGGCCCAGACAGAAGGGAAATGTGGCTCAGCTCTAGCAAGACTTCCTTTCAAATGGTAGCAAGTCAGAATCAGTACATTGCAAGGGACAGGAGAGTCCTTAACCCTTCTGTTTGCTGACCCTGAGAACTGGAAACAAGCACAGAAAAACGAGGACCTAAAGTATTCTGTGGACTGCCTCATTAAATGTCTAGATTTAGAAGAAATTATAGAACAAATGTGTTTATTTCAGAAAACACTTTTGTGATCATGACTTATTTTCCAATACCTATATCAAGAGCTGGATGAAATAATTTATTCCCTAAGCTAAAATCCTCCATATCTCAAGAGACGATGCAATGGAGATCAGATTTCTCTGGAGAAGCTCTAATTCTTCCTTATGGAAGAGAAAAAAACTACCATAAGAAGTATTTTATTTTTTTTTTAATGTTTGAAAGCTGCAGTGTCAGTAGAGCAGCTGCAGGGGGAAAAGAAAACCAGGTAGAAACTAGCCTTGAAGTGCATTTGACAGGAAGTCACCTAAAAGCTGGAGATCACTGAAAAAAGGGGCACAGGCAGACCTTAAGGGAAAGGGGAGAGCTGTGAAAACTTCTAGAAGTTTTGAGGGTTATTTGAGACCAGCTAATTACACAGCTGAGGGAGCTGAGCTCAGGCAAGGCAGGGGACAGGAACAGAGCAGCTTGATCTAGGTCACAGAACTGCCACTGCTCAGGTTTTTGTCTGAGGAGCTTTTATAGCTCCCATCTGCATAGTATCTGAGAGCCTTACACTGCTTTAATGTGTTTGTTCTCAAAATGAACCTGTGAGGCAGGAAAGCACCAATTTTGTCACTTTACTGACAGTGCACTAAAACTGGAGACTGTAGGGAAGATCCTTAGTTGGCACAAATTTTCAAGGCTCTGTAAAAGCCAAGAGTGTCCACTGACTGTCCAGTAAGGATTATTTATTAGATTATTTAAGGCACCTGAGGTTTTTCCCCCTATACAATTTGTTCAAGATCACACAGGCTCATGACAGTATTAGAAAATGAAACCAATATTCTGAGGAACACCAACAACTGACCCATCATTTTGTTTTTCGTTTCTGATACAGGCATATGTGACTGTAAAATGCATGAGGGAGCAGGTTCACAGCTCACTTGGGCCATGGCACCTTTTTCTGGTCCTTTCTAATTGTTTAACAATTGTAGGGGCTGTTGGTTTGTTGGTTGGTTTAGGGTTTTTTTTGGTGTGAGTTTTTTGGGGGGCTTGACAGACTGCTATTCTACCAGCAGCAGAAAGTACCAGAACTCAATGGAAGATGCTTGTTCCCCATGGAAATGAAGTTGAGAGATAAGTATACAGAATTGAGGCTTTTTTTTTCCCCCCAAATTAATAGTTCTTTTAAAAGTACTTTCACTGGCTTTATAGTAGTTTGAATTTCACTGTTGTTAAACATATGAAATATTTTGTATGTCTTTTATACCTTAGCAGCAAGAGGATAAAACTGAAAAATTCCCTTCCTGTGAGTTGTTGTGCATAGCAACTGCTATTCTATGACCCATCTTATCTGTTAATGGTAGCATCAACATCTGGCAGCCTTGAACATCCATTACATTTGAATTTTTCAGCTAGAGAACTTGAAACAATGAGCAGGGATGACAGATGTCAGTCACTGCCTCTGACAGGTCAAATGCAAATTTCTGCTTGAATGGTTCAGCTTTTGCAGGATTTAAAGCAAAACAAGAATTATTACTGCAGTTTAAAATGAATTAAGGTGCACACACTAAATGCCAAAGACAGATATATATCCCAATAATATAAAATTACTACCAGTCAAACAAAGTACCAACTAGGGGCAGCTCAGGGTGTGTACAACTCTCTGTCAAGGCAGAAGAAGATTTGTGCTCCTCACTGGAAATACTTTCACAGCAGTCAAAAGAGAAATCTTGAACCTGACAAAGAAGGTCTGCTCTGACTTTGATCCTATCAATCAAGAGTCCAGTAGGTCCTAACTCAAATAAACTATATCTTAGTTTCACCTTTGGACAAATATCAAGTCTTTTAGTCTTTTTCCTTCTACCATTCTGAAGAATAATTGATTTATGTCCTTTTTTTAGGGCTATGAGAAATGATATTTGGAAAGTAACTGATAGTTTCAGGGTTATTGACAATTGCCTCCCCAGAAAAATATCAAGGTGACAAATGCATTTGAAAATGACTATTTTTAATGTTGGATGGTGTGGCAGAAAACTAATTAAAGGTGTCATTTATGTTTTATTAGTGCTAGGAAGACACTGCCAGCACCTCAGTAGTGTAACAGAATAGGGCAGATAAATTCTGCTCTCACACTGCACAGAACTCACAGTGAGTTTACCTGAAATGGAAGCTACAGCAGGAGAAAGCCAAAGTTGTACAATCCCTTGGGAAGTTGTCTCACTGCCCACGAGGACTGACATCAGAAATATGCAAATATAGCTGGGAGGAATGAGAGGGTGGAAAAAATTTTCTACATTTTTCTACAACGAAATTTTTCTACAACATTCATTCCAACTTCTCTGTCATCAACTTCATTACAGTCCATCTTTACTCTTGTATCACACCTTAATTCTGCTGGTTATCACATTTATCTGAACAGAATAATTTATAAAGTGAGAATAATTTATAAAGTGTCAGACTCTACACCAGCTGTAAATCCCAGGAGTAGAAATCTGTAGACAGTTTTGGAGTGTATAATACATATATATAACACATATATACATGTATACATGGCATATCTCCTAGTTCTTGATAAATAAACCCCAGGAAATTACTGCTCTGTAGTTCTCTTGCTTAAGCAATGTGAAAGTCAGTATTATTCTTAAAAGAGAGAATAAAGAGAATAAAGAGTCAATTTCTTAGGATTAAGGACAAAAGCAAGCAGCAAATCCTTTCTAAGACCAGTTCAGAAGCCTCCTCCAAGACTTAGAAAAACAGTCACATGGATTAATGACAGTTTAAGGTTTTTTCTCCTTTAATTTCTTGCAGAGTTTAGTAACAAGGCAATTCCCTGCAACAGGAGTAAACGATGGACTAGGAAAAACAGATAAGCTTCCTGTCACAATTTTTTTATGTCTTTTCTGTTGCTTAAACCCACAGAACTTCTCTTTCTAACAGCTATTAGGCACTTTTATTGCAGCCACGTTAGTACCACTTTTCCCTCCCCCTACATCACAATCTCTATTCAACACCAGCCAAGAATCCCAAATCCTGCAAACAGCACAAATCCTACAAATCCTGATTGTTGTTCCCTAAAATGAACTATCTCCTCCATATTTTTGCACATATTTACCAGCAGCAGAAGAGGAGATGCTAATAAGTTACATGGTACCCTTGAGCTGAAACACAACTAAGCCCATGTGATTTTGCTACCCCAGCCAGATTTCCAGGATTATTTTGACACATATACCCTGGTCCTTTTGGCTGGACAAGCTGGGATTTCACTTGTTGGCTTTTTCTTTTCTTTCTCCTTTTTTTATGTCTCCACCATCTGTTTTATGAATCCTTGAATTTATAATATAAAGGTCATTGTTTCAGCATACAGGAAATGGGATTTTGTTAATAAGGCAGAAGTTGGCAAGAGTTAAATTAACATACACATTTTAATAAATATATACATGCATGCACTGCCATTAGTGCTTTCGACCACATAACTTCAAAATACTTGACAAATGGCTGGGAGGGTTTTCAGAGGAAAGTTTAGAATGACTGGCCCTAAAGAAGAGCTTCTAATCAGATCTTGGGGTCCTGCTATGGATTCTTCCCATTTAAAACAGACACAAGTAACCACATTCCTGATTTATTTTTTTCTTGTGTGTGTGTACATCTTCTCCTCTGTGACCCCAGGAAGAATCTCACAAAATATTACTTCTAGAAGAATAAAACAGAGACTACTAACATCCAGTTTCTTTTTGGTTCATTCACTTTGAGTTTCAGCAGCACCACTGTCCTTTCTGGAGGAGAGACAAGGTAATCAAGGCACTGACACCCTAAGGTGGGCATAGCATGGTAGAACCTCTGCTCGGGCATCAGGACAGAAGATTGAACTGCTGGTGTTATTTAAACAATTCTAAGATCAGGCAAGAGGAATATGGGCATTTGTGACACTCATCCCATAAGTAAGTATATAAAATATGGTTTACAAGGCAGTGGGTTCCCTGTTGATGAGTCCCTTGAGTTTAGAATGGCAATGGAGGGCACAGGCATTCCTGATAATTCCCCGGACTTCCTTGTGTTAGGATAATGTCTTCTTTCCTCCACTCAAAATATAGTCTGAAAGCATGTCAAACAAAAGGAAAGTTACATGGCATATTGCATTCAGTAATTGATTTTAACAACTGCTTTTGAAATGGAATTATTTTAGAACTGAAAAAGCAACCTTTTTCCTATTGTGTTGTGGTCACTATTTCTGGGCATAATTTATCATTGCCTTAACTAGATAATTGAAAATTTAACTTTTAAACAGCATTTGTGATTTGAAAGTCAAAGCTCTAGACAGATATTTCAATAAGGATTGATGTTTGTTTTCTTTTCACTGGCTTTACAGAATGCACACATCATGCTACATGAAAATAAGGTCAAGACAAGAATCAGTCAGAAGCTCAAGTGTTTCCAGTCACTGACTTTCCACAGATATAAAGCCAGGCTGGGTTTTAGAAAGTCTTTCTTTCCAAAATATATGGCATATTCCATCTGAATTAAGCATGGGACTTACAGGAGAAATATAAGGTAAAAAATCCCAAAGATCTCAATTAATAACATAAAGCCCTAGGCATGCTGAATGAATATTCACACATTTTCTGTGCAGCACCACAGCAGACTCTGCATGTTTGTTGAGCAGCGATTTCCCTCCTCAGCCTCACTCTGTTTGCAGGTCAGACGAGTTGATGTGTCCCCACATTAGCTCTGCGCAGCTCCCACTGAGGGAAGGGCCCCGTGGCACCGTGGCTGTCCTTCCCACAAAGTGATTAGACAAAACCTGGCTTCCCCTGGCAGTGATGAGGCTCTGCCAGCGTGGCCCAGCTCCCCAGAGAGTGTTCCAGCCAGAGCTGGGGATCCAAGGAGCGCTGGCACCCCTGACAGCATCCATCAGGCGCCAGCTCTCACCCCAGCACCGAGCCAGTGCTCCAGCTTCCCCTACCCTGGCTGACTGCACATGGGGATAACAGCAGGATCAAAGGATTGGCCTCTAAAAACTGATTTTTTTTTTTCCCTGTCTGCCTTTGCTATTCAGTATTCCTGAAATAATTTTCAAAAGCAGTAATGTCGGTCTGTTCCGACGCAATAAAGCGCTCACAGTCCCCAGTTTAGTTATGAAGACATGTAGTCATTAAAATAAAGTGCTCCAGACAGTAACCCCAGCTCCAGCTGGGGAGGTCTGAGGTTATGAATTCTGCTCTGCCAGCGATAAACAGGCAGTCAGATATTCACACATAAGAACAATTCTCACTGCTATCGGTGTGAAGTATATTGTGGGCAAAGGGCGACATTCAACTTCTTTTTGGTAACTTTTCTCAGTATCATGCCTCTGAACTCTTGGACACTTCATCAAACAGAAACTTCAGCTTAAGCAGAGTCCTTAGGAGACACTGAAGCTTTAGAATGAGAAAGAGTAACGCAATCTGATGTAATCTTTGAGATACTTTGAAACTATAAGTACCAAAAGAGGAGGTTTTTTTTCTCCTTTTATCATTCCCCATCACAACTGCTGCTGTTGCCATGAAAAAAAAGCCTTTTCTTTTTTTTTCTTTTTCCTTTTTTTCTTTGATAGCAGAACACTCTTTATGAGTCAGCAGCAGTTTATTGCTTTTATGACTCAAGAATTTTTTTGACAGACCCTCAAATTAGATTGGGTCTTCACTCATGTCAGTCAGGGAGGATTCATCAATTTCACTGTCTGCAGACTGGTGAAGAACAAGTCTTCAATCCCCACCATTTTTTTTCTCCACCAACATTTTGGTAAAGCACATTTGAAAAGCTTCTCTAAACTTCCAAAGATGTGGAAGGCAGTGCCATTAACATCACTGATTTTTGTTTGCCCTTCTGCATCTTTATCCACATCTTTGAGAACTGACAGAGAACTCAATGCTCTAAAAAAGTGTTTGCTGTCTTATCATAAATGTGATAATCTCTCCTACCCAATAGGTAGAGTTTTAATGTTGAGATGAGCAGCTCTAACACCCCACAGGACACATGATCTAGAAGTACAAAACAGCAACAAATAATAATATGAGTAGAGGAGAAACCAAAAAAGCTTCAGTAGAGACTGTCCTAGTCCTGAAAGGTGTGAGCTACAACTCAACAGGCAGCAAAGAGTTTTCTCCACAAGGTTCAATGTATTAGTGCGAGAACACATGTGGGACCTCCAGAAATACATACAATTTAAATGCACAGGGACAACAAAAAACAACGTATTTCCCATTCATAGTCCAATAAAAACATCCAAAACAGTCAACAGTATAAAGGCAGAGCAGAGACAAGAGGCACAGCCTCATCTATAAAAGATGTTCTTTGCTTTCCTAACGTAATTTAATACAAAGATAATGCTGAAATATATATTTAAAAAAATAAAAAAACAACAAAACAAAGTGTGCTTTCCATATTCCTTCTAGTTAATTTGACATTAAAAGAAACTGTGAACAAACAACACATTTTGGGTTTTAGCAGTGCAAAAGGGAAGAGTGGGTGATAAGAACACTTACTGGAGAAGGCTACTGAATGATTAATGATTAAACTTCAAACAGCAAATAGATAAGGGACAACATGCAGCAATTAGTGGATTTTTAAATGCAGACACACAGTGGGCATGGTCATCCCACAGATACAGAGCCTAGATCATGGCTGCTTAAATGCCATGTAAGTCAAGACCAAAGCCAGATTAAAATGAAATCTTTCCCAGACTTGATTCAGTCATGAATGCTCATGGATCAGTCAGCTTGAATATGAAATTAGGTAAATAAAGGTAAGACTAACCTGGACTTAAAACAAAATGAATAATTAAATAAACGACTAAATTTATGGAAAATTTCTCCCTGGAGCTCTGAGGATTTGGGCTCTGGTGTCATGTTGCAAGCAAGTTACAGTAACATATTTAAACAGAGAAATATTCTATACAAGCTGAAATAACAATTTGACAGATTGACTGCACACTAGAATTTTGAATTTGCATCAGATATCTAAAGATTATTGAGGTGCCTGCAAAAGTAGATGGAAGTTTCATTTAGCCCAGTATTTGGCACTTAACAACAGCAACTCAGAGGTGCAGGAGTATTTTAGCCCTGATGGAGCAATACCTTCCCTGCCTCTAAGCTTCCAGCAGTTCCCAAACTGACAATTGCCTCAATGGTATCAGGATTATCCAGCCCTCCATCATTTATTTAATCATTTTGAACTGATCAAAACTTGCAGCATCTTAAAAAAATCTGTGGGTATGAGTATCTCAACTTAATTATACATATAACAAAAAAGTTCCCTGCATTCAGTATCAGCTGTCTTCTTGATAATCTCATTTCATGTGCCTTAGTTTATGTCCCTTGGACCATGAATACTCATCCCCTCAAAACTTGCCCTTGTCATTCAGGATGGCAGAAACCTCTATAATAACCATGTGCACTCATTTAATATAGATAGAATCTTTGTTATTTCACTTCCTCTGCATACAGAAGCTATTCTGTACCACTAATTATTATTCTCTGTGTTCTTCTAGGTTATTCTATCCTTTTCTAGAGTGAGGTATGCAGCCTTGTAGAGTATATTGAAATGTCAGATCCCCAAAACCATATGGAGCTTTATAGGGATGGTTCATCTCTTCTTTTTCAGTATTCCCTAACACCTTCACTTTCCTGCCCACCAACACCAAGCTAACATTTACAGGAAACTACAGACAAGCTTATAATTCTCTTTCAATAATGGCATATTTAGAAGTACCCTCTATAGATATAGATATATAGATATATAGATATAGATGAAGGTTTTTGTTTGTTTGTTTGTTTACTTTCCCCTGTGTGCATGGGTTTTTATTGACCAGTGTTGAATTTCAGCTGCTCCTTGCTTGGTGAGCTGTTAGAACAATCCTCTATTCCATCCTCAGTTTTGATACTCTCCATCATCAGAGAGCCCCATTCATCTCTTTTCAATCATGCAGAAATATGTTAAATAGCAATCATTTTAGCATCTAATTTCATTGCAAAAATAGATAATTTCTTTTCTAGACTGTTTTCTAACTCCAAAGTATCTCTCAGTTTCAGAGAATGCAGATTCTTTTGCTCTGTGACAGGTTAGTTTCTTTTACAGCCATTGGCAAGATCCTTGTCACACCCTTCAGTGTGCTTCAGGGATGGAAAATGAGCAGAGCTATGGAATTAATGAAGAGATATAAATGTTTATAACACTATAGTGGGGGTCAAAATACACTAGGATCATGTTCAAAGATGAGAATATTAAAATTAAGTATAAATTCTTATTGAAAAAATCTTGTAAAAGTGGTTACTTAATCTGAAAGAAGCTGTGCAGAAAATTGAAACATGATTTAGACTAGAAATAGAGTGCAATATTTTTAAATGTGGAAAGGAATCAATCATTCAAACAAATAACCAGCAGCAGTGGATTCTATAAAAGTATCTTTCCATTAAAATTATTTCTTTATTTTCTATTATGAAGAATATTAGATTAGTCTGTTCTAATGGTCCTTTATGAGTTGAAGCTAGAGTCTACTTAATGATGTGCTGCTTTATTAGTTCCCTTTTTTGGTCCAGTTCCTGGAAAATGTGCTAACAATTCACTTTTGTACTAGTGCAGCCTGGAAATCTTACACAGATATTAGTTAATTAAAAATAGCAATTAATAGTGTTCTCTCTTTAATCTCAGCAGAACAAGTGTGCTCTATTAATAAAAATACCAACTGTGGTATTTACAAACACTCTGCCACTCTGTTACAGACTGTTCTTATATGAAGGTTTGGGCTTAAAAAATTTAAAAATTGTTACCAAATCTCCTCCTGCATCCTCTGCCCAGATAACCTGCACAGCTGACATCCAGAGGCAAAGCCAGTAGCTGGCCACCTCCTGATTTAAAATTCCAGCTAAAGTGCCATATCCATTCCATATCCATCCAGAGATCCTGTGATGGATATGGAACACAACAGCTGCTTAAAGGAGCAATAGATGTCTGTTCTCATCTCCTTGCATGATGCTGATATAATGCCTTTATTCTCAAATTGCTCTGAGGATCTCCCATGTGGCCAAGGCAGCCAGCACAGGCAATGAGAGCGTTTACTGCTTTCAACCTTAAAATTATACAATTATCTCTGTCTGATATACTGTTCCACAATCATCTGAGCTGACAGCCATAAGTCTGTTCAATGTTCTATCAATTTGTGTAATATTTCTTCCTGTAATCAAATATCATATTTCTGATCTAGCCAACTTGGGCTTATAGTGAGACCACTGGCTCCAGCTTTCCCTGAGCTGTATGCTCTCAGTGCATACAGATAGAGATTGCCCTTGCCCTGAGCTCCACAAAAAAGAGCAAATGTATTTATTTGGAAGCCACTGGCTACATTTTTTTCCCCTGCATCCCTTAAATTTGTGCCCCAGCACATCTCAAGTGATGCCTGTAATCTGTAGTTTGCTGCCTACACCTCTGGCAGTTTAGACATCAAATAATGGTGTGTGAGAGGTGTGCTGATCATTGCAGACCTGGGTATCTCACATTTCCAGGGATGTGCAGCAGACTCACAGGCATCCACCACCACTCAGCAGCTCATTAATCAGCAGCCTGCTGCTCTCCTGTCTTTGCTATTCCACACTGTCAGGAACCTTGTTTACAGGAGAGCTCTCAGTGAAGCTGTTCCTAGGAACAATACAAATACCTGTCTGGCTCCTTTCCTCACTCTACAACATGCTCCTTGCTTGACAAGAGCCCACATAGAGCTCTCCAGATAAATGGATGTCATTTCCCTCAAAACCAAAAAAAAAGTTGTATGTGGAAAAGAACATAAACACATCCCTCTCACCAGTTCACTTGGAGTTCAGCATGATCACTCCAAAAGAAGGAAACAAAACATAAAGGGGCACTTCCAAACTTTCCTAAAATGTATGCTGTTTTCCCTCTTTTTCCCAAACAAGAAAAAAAAAATTAATACTTATATTTAGAAAAACAAAAAAGTAAGCAATCCAAGACCTCAGTTTAAGAGAGGGACTAGAAAATTTGCTTCTAAATTGGGCAGTAATGAACATGTACCTCTCATAACCTAGCTTTGAAAAAATAGGTAAATTAACTGCTGGCTGCTTGGGGAGCACTGTCTGGGACTTGCTTCTGCAGGCTGCAACTTGGGAAGAACAAAATGGGGAGTGGGAGGCTTTGCCAGGAATGTATGGGGGCAATAAAAATGGGATTACAAAGCAAACACTCATGTAGAAAGAGGGGAGGGTGGGTAAGTGTGATTTTCTGGACAAAGACTTAGTTATGATCCAAGGATTTAGCCTATTGTGTTCATGGAAAACATTTTTCTCCGTGAGGACTTTTTGTTAATGAAGTATAGGCACAATGCTGAACTGAATCATGAAGAGACACCAGTAATTAGCACTAATTGAATGGAAGGAACAAGGTCAGACAGACCATCCATGAGCACAGAATAGGGGTCTCTTATCAAAATTTCTCTGCTAAATTTCTTTTTGGACATGTCATATTTTGGCATTTCCCACTATGATTTGCCATTCTTTAAATAGTTGTTTAAGAAAAACCCCAAAATACCTGTTTCCATAGAAAGCATCCAGAACAGTTCTTGTCCATACCTTTGAGAGTGTTCATGCTGTGGGGCTGTATGTCAGGGTTCCAAGAACTCTGGAACAGATATACACATTATAGTGAAAATGAAAAATCACAGCACAAAGAGTTTTCCACAGTGCAGGACATTCCTGAGAACACAGGTCTGCTCCCAAGCAGCACAGGGGCCAGCAACCTTCCTCTCAGGAAAGCAGCTATCCCAGGTGGAACACCTGACCTGCTGCTAACTCTTCCACTCTCAAAACCCTGATAAATTCTCAAGGAAAGGGTTCCATTATACCCATCCTTTGTGTGCATTAGACATTGTGCCATTGTCTCTGATTTGCAGAAATTAATCTCACTGTGGAAAGCCTCTGGTGCATCATCTGTTTCAAGAGAGAGAAGATGTAGGATGTGGTGGGATGATGGAACTGTTGAGAAGATGTAGAATTTCACTGTGAAAACTATTCTTGACCAAGCAATGTGACAGGGAGCCATATCCAGCCCGTTGGGGATTTTTAAACATCCCCATCTATTTTGCACACTTGATTACATATTTCAGTTAGAAAAAAAAAAGGTATCTTCTATTTTAGAGTTGGAAGAAAAGTGATCATTATCTTGCCTTGCTAAATCTACCAGTGGATATATGAAAATACTTTAGCAACTGACAGTTTATTTGTTAAATGTGGCACTGACAGAATGGTGTCTAAAGGAAATCAATTATTTCACTCTGATAATTTTTTAATGTATTATTTTTAGGACATCTGTGCTCAGAAAGTCAAAAGTCTGCCACTTCAGATACTGCAAAGTAGTACAAATAACAACCAAAAAAAAAAAAAAAGGACAGACAAAATTTTAGGATTCTTGTATATTATGTAAGTTTTCAGACTAGAGATGGAAAACATTGGATTAACTCTCAGAGTAAATGAGCAGAACTGTTAGCTCTTGTTTGAATTTGGTCAATGGATTATGTTTTTTCTTTCACAATTACTATCTGATTGTTTTTCTAAGACATTTTCTCTTTCTTTCACTTCTTAGTTTAGGTCATTGGTAGCTTTATCATTCTGTGCCTGCTGATGTGATAAGAATTTGGATGCTCGATATTAAATTAACAACATTTCAAATGAACTCCTGCAGGAAACACCAACAAAGTATCACAATCTGATTGCCCAGCTAATTGTTGCCTTCTCATTTGTCCTTTTGACTAATGACCAAAGCACTTTCTGGACTCTTTATCTTGTATTTCCTATAAATGAATGAGTAGCCTCAGTATTTTCTTTCCTCTTTGGTCGATAACAATGAGACACACAAAGCCCACCAGATAATCCTGTGCATTTGACTACATCCACAAAGTCTGCTCCAAAAATCCTGAGAGCCATTTCCCAGCTTGTGCCTTGCAACTCTGTTCTACTTGCAGGAAAACTTCTCCTCAATTCTAAATTCTTAACAATCTCTCCTCAGTTACGTGTTGACGCGTAGAACACACAGAAAAAGAGCATATGCTGTATTTAAAATTGCATCCATAACACCTCTGAGATTTTTAGCGATGCTGTTTTCAGCCTGAAGTCCAGCCACCACAAATCTCAGTTATGGGGGAAGTGAGGGGAGGAGTTAAGCAGCTCCTCACACTGGTTATTATTATCTGTAAAGCTCAAATTCCATGCGAAGAAAAGGAGCCACAAGGAAGGAGCATGTTGTGATGCAGCTGAGGGCAGGAGAAATTCACCTACTTCCCAGCTCGGGGGAAATATCACCTTCAACTTGTCTCATCTGCTGTGCCAGATTGGTTAATTTTGGTTTCCACTGCCCTACTTTGGGAGATGGAAGAGGCCACACAAATTTATCTTTTAATACAGAACATTTATTTTTTTACAAGTTGCTCAGAAGATTGTAATTCCAAGAAGAATTTTTAAACTAAGAATTTAGTCTGTCCTGAATATTATTGTCCAAAATGTGAAGTAATGGCTGTACTTGGAACACACCTCTACAAAGGACACTGGCACTGATGAGAGGGAAACAAGAGCCTTGATTTCCCTTGGTAGCATCCCAAAATGTGAATGTACTGCCAGTGAATGTCCTGCAAGGTCCCAATCTCTGTAATCAAGCTCTGCAACACCTCTGAGGGGATTATCTTTGCTAAATATTGGTCAGGTCATATCTGGCTAGGCAGCTGTCTGATTTTAACATGACACAAAAATCGGCATAGACATGTACCATGTATTTTCTTCAGACAGTGTTAAGCAAACAAAAGGATACTAAATAGAAATATTTGTGTTTTGAAGCGTTTAAACCCATTGTTGAGTAATGTGATGCAGCCATGTCATGGCACATATGCTTCAAACATAAAACCTCAAATGCCTCAAAAAGGCAGAGGATTGCAGATCATCCCAAATTTTCATCCCATGACTCATAGTGCAACGTGTTATAACAGAATATGCAGTTTACGCAGCAGAATGCTATTTTCAGCGGGCTTGATCAAAAGTCATGAAGCTTCACTTCAACATGAAACATCATCTGTCAGTTCAAAAAGGAGAATGAATGATAATCTTTGTTTAAAAAGGAGTGATTCAACATTCATCAACTCCCTCCATTCTCATTAGCAAAATCTAAATATCCAATTTAGCAACCTTTCACTTTTCCTTTTTAGATGATGGTGTGTTACCAAACTCATTTCATAGAGAATAATTGGTAATAATATTCCCCTTCTTTCTGTGAAATCCTGAGATGTTTCATGAAATAATTTCCATTTCATCTGGAACATTTTCTCTTCTGCAGTACCTGTGAATCAACCCAATTGTCTGCCTTTTTGAGAAATCATTACTCTCTAGTGCAAAGCATCTCTTAGATGCTTTCATTACTTCTGAAAGCCTTACCTCCTGATGGATGGAGTGTAATTGAGCACAGCTGCTGTTTGCCATGAATAGGCAATCCAAACTTCCAAACAATTGCACAGCGTTGAGCTCCTCCAAGTGCACAAATAAGCCTCTCATTGTTTTTAATTTTTATCCACTGGACTTGAAAATCACAGCCACGTGAAAGCATTACCTGAATTAGAAGAACAGAGAAAGAATTGACTGTCCTGGAACTGCAAAGATGTGATGAACTTGATCTTACCTGCTTTGAATTTGTTGGGGTTTGGAATGGACCTTTTGCGAGGTGCAGAAACAAGATCCACTTTGTGTACGCTTGGCATGAGTCGTCTAAAAGGAAACTAATTAAAATTTTGACATTTTAGAGTAGTAGTTGGTATTTAAGCAGAAATACTTGCAGAGATCATTGCACTTGATATTGAACAATGCAATTACTGACATCAGAAATATGTCATTTCCATTGAGTGGATTAGTGTGCTCAGAGCGATGCACGAGGCGTATCAGCAGTACTGAGGAGCAAAGGAAAAATCAAACCACACTCACAAAAACTCTGTAAATATCAAATACATTCAAAGGAATGACCTTTTATGGACATCCAATAACTTAGATACTTTTTCTAAGTTTCTCTGAAACAACAAGAAATCAAGTTTGGGAGGCAGCAAGCCTGAGGGCAGGATTCTTCTTGGCATTTCAGAATTCAGTTATTTCTCCTCCCAGAGAACAGAGAGTGCTCTCTGATTAATTTGCATTCCACCAGAAATTTCCTGCATTTCTCAGTTGAGGTAGGAGCCTCAGAAAACTTACTGTTTGGGTTTCCAACTCTGCTGGTTTGAGAATTCTCATAAGGAATTACTTGTGGGAAAGATGTTCTTCATTGGAGTCAATGGGTTTGCGCAGATATTATACAACAGTTTCCCAGGTGAGGCATCCCTTGTGAGGCCATCGGTAGGATATAGATGTGATAACTGACAAATTGCCTCAGAAATGTTCTGAGACCCACATATCTTCTTGGCTTTTGCTACAAATCCTTAAAATAAATAATGTTAAAGCACTTAATTCATTAATTAATTCCTCTCTTCTAGACACTGCATTGAGAAATCAAATAGAAAACCGGGACCTGCTAATTGGGTAATACCTGTTAAAATATTGCCACTAATTTACTGGGTTTTTTTTTTCCTTAACTTGAGTGTGTCAGAAGAATTTCAGATGGACTACGAATACTCATCCTGGGGTTACAAATTTCATTGAACTGACCACTTGAATCTGCAATTAAAAAGCCTCTGCACAAACGACATTCAGCGTGTCTTTTCAAGTTTCAGGTTTCCTCCTCTGTGAGCTGGGATATGAGTCCCAACACAGCTTCTCTTGCTGTCACTTGCCCACAGAATCACAGTTAAGCCACACTGGTACCTTGTCAGTGCCTCCTCTAAGGAAAATCACTCAGGAAAAAACCAAAAAGAAAATTACAGAGCACGAGTAAACAATGCCTGTCTATTCAGAATAAGAGTTTTTAAGACTTTTTTTTTTTTTTGCCTTTTGAAAAGGGAGATAAGAAAAATGTAACTGGCAAGGCTGTCTATAAATCACTTTAAAGAAGTATGGCAGCATTTGGAATACATATGCTTTGCAGTTTTAATGTATTCTGCATATTTTACATACAGGCAAATAACTTTTTTAACATAACATTGGATGCAAAACTAAGGTTATTTAGGGTTACTTTACTTCTGTAACCTTCTGAAACTACCATTTTTATCACATATTTTTTTTCTTTTTTAAAAATACCACTTGATGAGTGAAAGAAAATTAATACACAAGGAAACAACAGTACTTTGTCAGGTAAGAAATATAACTGTGTTCTTAACTCTGCTTCTGTCGCTCCACAAACTCAACACCTGCTCTTAGATTCTACTTTAGATAATTTTTGCAACCCTTCCCCTTATCCTTTTCCATGTGACAAACATTTGACAGGATGTGACCTTCCTCTAGCTCTCAGTCAAAATCTTGTTCCTGAGGAAGAGGAGACTGACAGCACATCACATCACATCGCTGGAAAGCAATCTGTCTGGTCAGTCAAGTGTTTTCTCAGGGATTTTTTTAAGGAAATCCTTTCAGAACCGTGCATGCAACACTGTCTGTTAACGTAGGCAGCTTCTCATGTTTGGGGAAAAAACCCAGCAAAATTACTGAATTGAGTGGAAAACCTCAATTACTGAATGCTGCAGTATCGTGCAATAACCTTTTAACAGGGCACATTTATCATGCAAAGGTTTAATACTTAGATATGGTGCTGAGCACATTTCTGAATGGAGATTTATTTCACTCCAAGTTCATCTCCAAAATCATACTTGGATTTTCACACTGATAAATCTGTTAGGTCTTGCTTTATTCCAACTGAGTTTAAGCATGACTGATATGCCACAATTCAGGAGCACTGCTTTATCCCTACTCAGAGTACCAAAGGCAGTGGAGATGCTTAGAGGGTTCAGTCATCTCTGGAAGTACCTCTTGTTCTTTAGAACACCTTGAAGTTAACCAGAGTGATTGTGGCCTCTTAGCAATCACATGTATTTCAGCCCCAGCATTAAAGGTCATTTCCAAATGATCCTATGTGAAGTGCCAATCATTTATTGCCACAAAATGCAAATGCTGCCACATTTATTGGAAGCATAGGGATGCTCTTTGGTGGGCTACAAGCTCCTGGGGTCGGATTTTTAAAGGCAGAGATACATGTTTGAGTTTTAAGGCTTCCTTACCTTCCTGTAACATTTTCTTCAGCAACAGAAGGTAAGAGCTCAGGCACCTCTTTGCATCTGTAAACAGAATTAGAAATGCTGCAGAGGCCTTAAAGCAGAATGATTAACAGCAACACTGTAAGCACTGAATGACTTAAGATTTGTACCCACATAGTAAGAACAGCTCAAAGGAATGAAAATGCAGAAGCATAATAGAATGGGCCCTGGTTCCTAATGTGTGCTTCTGTCACAGGAGAGTTAACATCTAATCAGTTATTTAAATTAAAATGTCTCAGCATCAAATATAACTAAACGCCTCAAGCAAGGATATTTAGCCAGAAAATGCTAAAATACACATCAAATAATATTTCAAGTTAAGGGTATGAACTCAAGGCCCTAAAGGTGAAAAAAGCTCTGAGCATTTTAGGTTTCAAAGCTGAATCACACAGAGGAGTTGATACATGCCAGATGCTAAAGGGGTGTAAGGTTGGCTCTTGCCTGTAGCAGCAGAAGGATGATGGATACAGGTACAGAAGCTTCAGCTGCTGTGTGCTTAGGCTACATGTGGAAAGTAACAGGTCCTGAATTTACAAATTCAGTAAATTCACAAATGTACAAATTTGTAAATTCAGGACTAATTCATTGATTAAGTCATATCTTCCCCCTGGTAAACCTGACACCCTAAAAGAAAAAAAAGGAAAAAAGAAATTAGCAAAAAAGACAAAACCACCAGGAATTTTTGATCTCAGTTCCTTACAAAGCACACCCTCCAGAACTCCTCTGTGTGTATTCAGCTCCTCTAAAGGAGGGCTGAGGGCATAACACGAACATCAGGAGTAATCTGGAGAATGAGGTCTAGCTAAAACACCTGAAATCAGGATTGTTCATTGCCTCAGAGGAAACTGATTGAGATAAACAGCCCAGAAGAACACAGCTTTGTTTTACCTGTGCAAATTTACTGCATACCAGCAAGCTAGGTTAGAGAACAAGAGGAAATGGAGTGCTATTAGGAAAGGGCTGGACTATCACTAGACTGTCATTAACCTCTGGGGTTTTTTCACACAGCCATGGAAAACATGTCTATCCAGGCTGTTGCAGTGAGGACTGACAATGGTCTCAGCCAGAAGAGATGCTGAATATCTGCTGCTGTAAGAGGTGGCACTGGGAAAACCAAAGGCAGGATGGACTCAATGTCAGAAAATGGTGGGTAATCCTTTGGGACTAAAGCACAGTTAGGCTACAGGACCAAGGAAAAGAGGAAACTTGTTTCCATAAAAGACATGCTTATGGCATCTGAATGGATTTCAGTCATGTGGAGCAGTTTGGCATACATAAATCTGGGAAAAGCACAAATCTTGTCTCTTTCATCCTATGTAGCTGGGAGAGTTTTGTAGTATAACATGAAAAATAGCAAAAAAATGGGTATGTTTTCACCTCTCTATCTTTTCTTTCTCAAAGGCAGCAGCAGTGCTGTGAGCTCCTGGGGTGAGGGCAGGAGCAGCAGAGCAGGGCTGTGACACCAACAGGGGCTGTGGGGCACAGCAATCATCTTTAACTCTCCAGACAAGATGAGTTATCTGCACTCCAGCCACACAGCTTGGTGTGTGTGGAAGCCACAGCTAATAAGCATCCAGAGCAGGAGAAAGCAGCATGTGCAGTGCTAGACATGGCAGCATTTAATCCTGGTGGTCCTTTGTTCTTATGAATGCCAGAATTTTGCCATGAGATAGACTCTGCCTGTCTGTATTAGTGGCAGCTGCATGTTCCAGGGGCTCAGAGGGACACAGAAGGGGCTTGACAACCAACCAATCTCCAACAGAGCTCAGACAAATCTTTCTTAAGTATGTTCTTCTGGAGGGTCAGTCACAGGCTCTAAAGCTCCCCTGAAATAAGAATGGAACAAAATATTGAAGATCTCTGCTCCATCCAGATCCTACACTTTTTAAGAGTGAGGTGAATAAATAGCTAAAATACATAAAATAGTTAAAAACAGTTTGGACAAGTCAATCCCTTTTTTAGCTGATGTCTACCTCCATGAGCTCTGACAAGAGCAGACCTTCACCAGTTTTCAGCAGAAAGGATGACAAGAACTCGTTCAGATTTTATCTTAGGCCAAGATGGTGAGAGAGCTGTAAAATACGCTTTTCAAAATCAGTTTTTTGTATATCACTCCAAAGAAAGAGTTAAGCCAAAAGAACCTGACATGCATCAGTTGTTTCATGAGCTGTCTGCTGTCTAAAGCAGAGAGTGTATCATTCTGGGGGAAGCTGGATCCTTGTTACCCAAAGAGCATTACGCTAATGTTGGGACTCTAAGAAAATGTCAGGACAGGGTTTGCTGATGAAGTGACATGGAGTTCAGGAGTCCCTTACTTTTACTAATGATGTTCTGAAGGAAGTCAGGAGGATCTGAGCCTTCTTGCAACACCAGACACTGGGAGAAGCTGCAGAACTGAGAGACCCAGAGAGCAAAAGGCAATGTAAAGCAACTCTTGCTGTCTGAAATTATAAGAAAAAAATCCTCATAAATATATTTTTCTTCACAAACTAGAAATAAGACAGGGGTCAACAGGGAGTCAGACAGTTGCCCAGAGAGATAAGGGATAGAGCTGCTTTTTTCCCTGTCTCTTGTTTCCTGTCTGTTCTGTGGAACTTTCCCTTCATCCTCTTTGTTGTATGATTAATATAAAGCTGCATGTTTCCTGCAGTAACTAAGTAGATTAGTTTCTTGTGAACAGAGCAGCTGCTTTAAAAAGGCCCTGTATCGCTCCTGAAAACAGGAGTTAGGCACCTAAGTAATTTCCTAATCTCTGTTGAAAATTTCACCCTTAGCATACCACACGCTTCTCTCTGCCATCTGCAGACTGGAGATAAGAGCTTTTGAACGTGGCTGCTGCTGTCATCTTGGGAATAAGAGAGGTAAAGGTGGAAAATACCCCCCTCAGCAGCAGCAGTGAGTACTCAAGCTGCTACAATGGCAGTGCTGCACTGATAGCATCCTCTCTCAAGCACTGTGGAGAAATGTTCCCTCTCATCAACTCAAGTACACCGCTTCTCACCAGTGCGCAGCTTCACCTCCCGTGGCTTGTCTGAACCTTGTGAAAACCTATCTATCAAATCATACAAATTAACTGGAGCACATTCCTGCTCCTATCAGGCTTCCTGTACACCACTGAAAATGAGCATTTACTTACGTGGAAAAACAGGGAAGCCTGTACTCTACAGGGTTTGTTATAAGGCAGTCTAAGAAAGAGCTGAGGTTCAGGTTCAGTTCCCTGCTAAGCAGAGCTGAAGTTCAGTGCTGTGTTTACCTTTCAAACTGCCTCTATCCAAGCAAAGGAAAACAAAAGCAGCAGGCTAAAGTGTTATGCTGAACATGAAAGTAAGAGCTTCTTTCATGTGCTGAATGAAACACTGAGTCAGCTCTAATTTGGGATAGACTACTGTAAAGGTCTAATAACATTTAGAACTTATGAGCATTTTCTAATAATTTTCTAATTTCAAACTATGCTGAAAGATTTCTTTTGTTTGCTGCTGGTGAAAACTGAACCTCAGAGGCTTGGAGGTCTCAATATCTGAATTGCAAGCTGAGCCTTGTGGTCTTGTGTTGATACACAAGTAAAACATTTCATTGCGAAACCTGAAAATACACTTGGCTTTATAAATTTCAAATTGCATTCCTTAATCCTTTGTTGTTAAAACCAAAATAATTTAAAGTGCCATTTTCTTTTAAATTAAATTTTTAATGGACTTTGTGCAGCTAGAAAAATATGAGTGCCATGGTGTTTCATGTCTAACACTGTACCTACTGGATGAGAACCCCCACTGGAATGGGAAAATTTGGCACCAGCTCCTTGCTTTCAGTTTTACACCAGCTCAGGTAAAAGCTGTGTCCCTAAGTCCTCTGGCTGTACAAAAGACTTTCTACATCTGCACTGTGCCAATGAGGAAACCGCTGTGTATGAGGGAAAGCAGATTTTCTGGGTATTTACCTGAAATGCAGGTGACCAGCAGATGGATGACCCCACGACCTGTGGCATCCCCTCAGATTTTGCCCCTTCATCTTGCTTTGGAGAAGGCAACTCAGTTGCCTACACAGCACCTTCCTTAGGAGTTTTTACAACTCCCATGGTTGCAGCAAGCATCAGGCTGCTGATACCTCCTAAGGTGTTTGCATACTGGGCAGCAGCACCACTTGTGACAGCACCAAGTGTTGGGATGCTGACACAAAACTCAAACCCTGCAGGGAAGCAGGGCTGCCCCATCCTAATCAATCAAATCCAGAGGCTCTCAACAGCTGGAGGGCACCATCACTCCAGCCTGAAAGACAGCAGAGGCAAAGGGATAATGCTGGGCTGATGAGCAGCTCTAAAGGAGCAAAGCAAGCAGAAATGCAGGGAGCTGCTCAGCTTGGAGCCGCAGGAGCAGAGCAGCGGCCGCACAAATGAGATTGTGCTCGTTCCCTGTTTCTAAACAAGGAAATGCAGACAGTGGTTTAGATCTGATCTTTTGAGCTCCAGCTTTCATGCTGAGCAAACCACAAGTACCAAGAGTTGGGCTTGAGGAGTTCTGGAATTTTAAGTCTCAGGTGTATGAACACCAGTGATAGAAATCACACACTTACAGCTCAGCTGGGTGAGCATACAATTGCTGCCCTCATTTCCCCAGAGCCTGACATTTCCACTCCCTGAAATTCAGAGAGGAATCAGAATTTGTGCCCCAGTGCCATTCCCTGGAGACAATCAGTCCAAGTCCAGGCATGCTGGCTTGGGCTGAGACAAAGTTCATTTTGTTCACAGTGGGCACTATGGGGCTGTGGCCCAGCTTTCTGCTGGAAATGATGAACAAAACCAAGCTTATCCCAGCCTGAACCAGCCCACTGCAGATCAGTTAAATGACATAAATATGGATAGAGGGATAATATCTACCGAGAATGAGAGGAAGCCCCATTGTTCAGACAGGGTATTCCCATCTTTTACTGTGGGAGAATACAAATGGTTATTTAAGCAGTGCAAGGCCACATTCCATGTGGGAAACCTCCCTGTATCCTGGTGGCAGTGGAGTTTGCACAGCTGGAAAATTTTTTTGAAAAAAGCCATTACAAGAGGCATTTTGAAAATTTGGGAAACGCTGAACAGTATTAAAGACTAAATATTAATTATAACAAGTATCATTCAAACAGCTTATAGGACTCTGAGGTACTAATGAATTCTGTTAAGAGCAATAATCAGGTACAAATTAAACTACTAGATTTTATATCAGGCAAGCTTGAGTTTGTTGAAGTTTTCTGTGTAATGAGGTTATTTTTGCCTCTTGATAAAATAAATCTAATTTTACATGTTTATTGTGACATCTTATTAAACTGCTTTATAGGAAGAACATTAGAGACACATTTTGGAACTCCTCAATGTCCAAGCTAATTTCAAAACCTATCAAGTACTCCTTTATAACATTATTATTATTTTTAAACTATTTGTTAGCAAAAAATACATTAAAAAATTAAAAGGGGAAAAAAGAGAAGTGTTAGTCTATGCCTTACCTACAGTAAATTTATACATATTCATATTCATATTCATGTTAAGCCTTAAAGCCTGAATTCTTTATTTTTTATATATACATATTTTGAAGTCCTTCAGTCTTTAATATTAGTGAGTCACAAAAAAATCACATATTTTCCTTTTGCTTGTGTGTCTGGCAGTGCTGCCCAGAGAGGCTGTTAAACTATTTTGGGACACTTTGATTTAAACTGAAATGAAAACTGTAAGGGAAAATAAGGACTGTGAACAGTGGGATGAGATGCTTTAGAAGAAGGGAGGGAAAAGGAAAAGCAACTTTCTATGTAAAAACAGACAGCTAGGGACAATCCACGTGCTACTGTTGAAAAAAACAAATGAAGGCTGAAAAGGATAAATGTAGAGTTTTAAGACAGTAGTAAACACATGTTAACAAGTCAGAATGTGACACGTTAAACTTGCATTACTTGAAGTAAAAACAAAGCAAAAATGGGGAAAAAATCACCAACCAACAAAACCCCACCGCAAAAAAAAACCAAATCCAAACTCTTCCCCCCCACCAAAACCTCAAGGTCTATCCTCCAATTAAAAATTGTAAAAACTTAATCTCAATTTCCAATCAACACAGAAATAATGTTCCATTCCTTACGTGCTTTTCTCTATTTCCATTGATCGATTTAATGTCCAGGTATCATATGAAATATATAATTTGTTTTCTGACTTCAAAATAAAACAACCCCATTTGCCATGAATCAAATAACAGAAATTTTGCCCTCACTATCCACTTATGATTCTTCATGATTTGTGTTGCAGATGATACAAACCCCTATATCTTCAAGAGGAACTATAAAAATTCCTGGTTAAGTAAACACTATGAAATGGTCAATCTGCTTGACTAACTCAGAATAAGTGATATGTTTTTGCATTGTAGGCATTGATTAGTCACTTGAAGCGTTAGGATTTTCAATGTTCATCCCTTAGGGAAAAAAAATAAGTGCTCCATTTGCAATTTTCCCATTTTCCATAAAAAGTCTTGCTGTTTGCATAAAGCAGTTTCCAGCAATTGTCATGTCTGGAGCAGAAACTTTCCATTTTTACCTTTCATTAACTGAAGCTTAATAGAAAGTAATGTATTTTTATTTTTTTTCAGTTTAAAATTTATGGATATGAAATGCTGGTTTTACTGCTCAGAAAATGAAGGTATTAAAATACAGATAGTGGCATGTGCATAAAACCAAGTAATTCTGCACAAACCCTGATATTCTCTTGTCAAATGAGCTTCAGAACCTAACTAAAAGCAAAAAGACCAAATGAAATATGGTCGAAAGGTTAAGTTGTGAAAAATGATACGAATTCTACTATAAATACAATTGTATATGCAAATTTAAGTTATTTGAGCATCCAAATCAGAAAAAAAAAACAACCCTGAATATGTTTTCTAGTGGCAGAACATTGTTCTGTATTGACATGCAGAACTCAAGCCTTGTGTTGATTTTCTCTGTTCCCGCTGTTTGTAACAGCAGTCAAATTTTCTTGTAGCACTCATAGAATCTCACCTCATATATAAAACCTAATGCTACTCAAAACAAGGTTCTCAGTGCCAAATACTAATACTAAATATTAACATTTTTCCTAAGTATTCATTTTTAATACTAAAGCATTCATGATAATTGTAACCATTCAAACATCAAAAGATTGAGAGCAGTTTTTTATTACATATTTTCCCACGTACTTACAAAATATATTTAAACAACTGTTAGGCCATCTCAGAAAAATAACCTGTGGTTCAGAAGGCTCCCCCAGCTGCTGCCAGAGGCCTGTGGAGCAGCCAGGCACAGCAGCCCAACAAGCTCCCAGCTCCCTTTCCCCAGAGGAGAGGCAGCTCTGTGCTCAGAAGAGTGGGAAGCATGGCAAAACCAGCCATGTTCAGAGCTGGAATGCCTCGAGATGTGCTTGGAGGTAATTCTTCCATAGCTCTGGGTCATCTCCTTCTCATTTCCATCCTGCCCACCTCCCTTAAAATGCAGCTGAGCAGCTCTGCTGCACACCAGGGCCATATGGAAGCATCACTCTACCCTCCACTTTTCCCAGCCCTGACAGAGTGAAGACATTTCTTTACATTTGTATTTCAGCTCAGATTCTTTAAAACAGAGAGAGTGATTGTGGAAAGCTGCTGGAATCAAAGGCTGGTCCTTCCTCACTGGCATTTGTCCTGGCAAATCCTCTGCACCAAAGATAAACCACAGATCAATACACTTTAACTCCCTTCCCTCTTCCTGGGGAGGAATCACCCAACACTCACAAACTTCACAAGGTGGATTCTTTACAATGCAAGTCTATGTTTTTTTTCCATTTATAAAGCATTTTGCAAGGTGCAAAATTATCACCTATAAAGTTGGTCAGGAAAACCAACCTCCATAACTTCTCCAATTTACTCCTCCAAACAAACTTTGGACATATCCAAGCATCTCTTCTCAGAATCCCTAACCTTCCCTGGCAATACAATGGCAAGAGGACATTTACCCTAAAACATTCTCCTAAGGAGCAGAGAAAAAAAATGGGTTCCAAGTGACAATCAACAGAGCTGCTGAGCTCCCTGTTCTTTGTCATTTCTGCAGTCAGATCCTTGAGGGGTTTTTTTTTTTCCGTACAATTTGATTTATTCATTCTATTTCTGTGTGTCATGTTTCTACAAGCCTCATTACACGGCTATGGAGAAAATACTGCAGATGGAGAAAATACTGCAGATGAATTTTTGTTATCTGAAAAATGAGAATGCTTCCCATGCTAAACGGTTCAAGGTTTGTTAGGTAGGGAAGTCATTATGTAAAAAGAACTCTCTTGCAAGAAACTCCAGCTTTTTGACACTAGGCTCTTGAACTTCTACAGCTAATGAAGGATTCTACATAATGATACTGGTCTGCACATTCTTTTGGTAAAATATAAATAAGCAAGAAAAAGACATGTAAGAAAATTTTCCTAAGAATAGAAATGCATAAAAGTAATTGAATTATTTGACCTTTGAGTTTCTTATATTTTTATTCTTCCTCTAAGGATTGCCTTAAAATGAAACCTTTAATGCTGACTGAAGTAAGGATGATTACAGTTTGATAATCCAGAGTGCTCTTGTCTATCAGTTTTGAAGTGCTTCTGAAGGCCACACCCAAGGTGAAGTTCATGCTGTAGGACTCAGATGTCCACACGTTATTTCATAGGTGCATTCTCAGACCCTTGCAGCCAGTCTTTGTGTATGAGGAAATGAATAAAATTTCTACTTTTGAGTAATTCTGAACGGCAAGCTGAGCATAAAGATCCACAGATATCTATTTGCACTCCCACAGGCACAGAGATCTGCTCCTATCCCTGCCATGCTGGTGCATATGCACACACACATGAATACCTGCCTCATCACATTGACAATTGGCCATTTTAAACCAGTTCCTACTTCGGCTCTAGATGTAACAGACACAGGTTAAAATTTTCCTTCCAGGAACAAAACCAGAAAAACCTCTTAAACTTACAAATGTGCCTCACTGCTAACCCTTGAGCCAGATTTGTCAGGGCTGAGGGAGGACTGAGTCCTGCTCTGGCTTTTTCTTCCATGTTACACCTGCTGGTTATTTGGAGAAGTCCTGGATATTTTGGGGTCTACTCAGCTTTATTGTATTGTTTCCTGTGTTAACAGAGAAAAGGGTTTTAGTTAAATAATGTGCACGTGGAAAAAGTTTATCTGAGGACTCCATATGTTATTCTGTTACATCTGCACATTCCAGTTTCATTAGAACTCACATTCATACTGCAACAAGCTATTGCTGGTTATGTTCTGCCTTTGCTTTGGGAGTAGGTGTTCTATTAAAATGTTCTTTTTTCACATTCTGCAGATATGACCTCAGTTGTATTTAATGACTGAGATCTTGCAGGTTAAGAAAAGCCTTTCATTTCAAAACACCATGTGAAATCTCACCTACAAGGAGAAAATGTTCTATATTCCTGTATGATAAAAATAACATCTGCACTTTGTGAAGCATTAGCACAGCTGAAGTTAGCCAAAATCCTGTATTCAGTGTTCCTTCCCCTCAACCTTTCTGAATCAGAGACAATGAAAGAGAGAGATACCCATGAAGCCAAACCAGTACATCAGAAATCTGTGCTGGAAATCTGTCACCAGCACTGCAGGCTTTGCTACAAACAGCACAGCAGTCAGCAGTGGGGGCAGCCAAAAGAGCAAGCAAGGTCACTCAAGAAGCTGCCACCACAGCCCAAAAAGCTGCTAGGAAGAGATAGGAGTTGTAGCAAGCACATTTAAATATCACAGAGCCACGGTGTACACGGCTACAAGGCACCAGCACTATCACTCCATCGGGGTTTGGTTTAGTCATTCCCCAAGGAGTTCAAGAGACTATCCATAAATCCAGCACTACCAAAAGAACTGGGAACTCTCACAAGAGATGAAGCAATTTAACAGATGTGCTTCCTGAAAAAATGTATATTTCCCTGTTTTACTTAGAGGATTTGATCTTAAAAATCACATGGAACTCCATCAGCAAAGACCTCTTTACTTGCTCTTGTATAGAGAACATCAGTTCATCAGTGGCTTATCCATCTTAGATGCCTCATTAGATGCTGGAGACTGGAGCTGTAATTAACTTGTTAAAAATGTGGGTTTATTGGATAAAAGAGCTGATTTGAAAGCTCTGTATGATTGATTCTACTGAGGCAGTAATTGTGTTCATTACTCCCTTTTTGTGTAGAATATTAAATTCTCTTCCTTACTTGGAAATGACTTTTCCTGAAATCCATTCAGATACCAGGTCCTCACCTACCTATGAGGACAGAGTAAATGAACAGAGCCGTGGTTGTGAGACCACATTAACTAAAGCAGAAGATAATTCTAAGCTCTAAGTTGGTAAATGAGCACTGTCTGATTTGAGATGTACACTATTTTTTTTTCCTGAACAGAGGGTAATACCAAAAATCTTTATAATTTTGTTTTTTCTTTAATGTTCAAGTAACTCCGGAGTCATTGTTGGAGAGAGGGGATCAGAAAAATAGACCAAAGCTGCAACAAAAACTAATTTTAATCCTGAAGGTCATGACCATCACACTTTCAATCAGTCTTTTCATAGCCACAAATAACCAAGTACAAATTATCTAGATTTTTTTGTTAATGAAACAGGTGTGCAATGGTTTAATCAGTTATTTCCTGAAACATTTGCTTGCTTTTCTTTCTCAGTCATTGACAGAGACACTGAGCTGACAGCTGCTGATAAACCTGTCTGTCAATTTGGATTAATCAACTTTTCACACAGATAACTGAAAGCTTCCATACCACAAAGCTGATCAAAAGAATTTTCAAAACAGAAAACTAGATCATTCTAATTTCTATAACTCCAGTGAATAATTGCAATCATGCAGCATTTTTCAAATTTTGATATTGTGTTCTGATAATAATAATGTCATGTTTCCTTTTTTTACCAAGCATACATATTTCCTTTAATTAATTTATCCAGTCTAATATACTGGTATTATATTACCTGTGTATACTTCAATTAATTTACATAGGTTTACTTTGCTGTTTATTGACATTAGTTCAGTGTAAGAGATATGTTTCAGAAAGACTTGGTTGAAAATGTAACATCATGGTTTTAGTTTAGAGACACCAAAAAAAAAAAAATGGAGATGAAGAAACTGGGTTTTTTTCCAATTTTTTGCATTTTTCCCCTAAACTCAGAACCTGAAAAAAAATTAAAATAAATACTTTTCATTCATAGCATTAAAAAAAATAATAAATTATTGTATTTCTTATGTCACTCTTAAGACATAATTTTTGCTTTTCACTTTTTATCTACATTAAAGTGCTTTCTATCTGACAAATATTTCAGACAAGTTTAGCTTCCGATTTCTGATCTTGGAATCTGAAATACTTAATTCAAATACTCACAAAAACTGTCTGCAAAGAAGAAAGAATCACCAGAATTACAAGACAAGAGATTAAAATTTTATACAGTTTAGATACATTTTCAGATACTGGCCTACCAAGTGGTATTGGCATAACAAATGGTCAGCAGTCCTGAGATGCAATTTCTTTGCAAGAAGGTGAAGTTATTTTTATGAGCTGTAGCAGTTGAGCTGATGTGGGGGATCCTTCTTGAGTGGCACTATTAAATCAGGATACAACAGGAAGAGTACTGTGCTTTAATTTTTATCTCAAAATATCTCACTGTATAGCTCACTACCTGAGAAAGTAGCTTGGAAACTTTTTCTGCCTCTGGAAAAGTGATCTTCTCACTACTGCTTTACACTTCCCATTTCCTTTAAGCTAATGACTGAAAAGCCAAATAATCTACCAAATTCAAGTAATTTTGGCCTTTAATGTTTAGTGCTATTATTTTTTCTCGAGATGTGTTATAAAATCCTACAAGAGATTTCATTGCACCCATTCCATTACATCCTGGATGAATTTTGAAGTCTAATTTTGACAGTAAACCAGAGCAGAACTCATGCCAACTGGCAGAAACACATTTAGTTTCATGTGAAAGTTCAGATATTACTTTTCTGTACGAGCAGATGTGTTCACTGGTGTGGTGTAGAAGATGATGGTACAGTCACACATTTCATTGCTTACTAGAAATATGATTAAGCCTCACAGCAAAGCTGCAGTGGGATATTGTGCATGATGCTTGCCTAGGGCTCCTGGAAATACTCCCCAGTGACCAGGAGAGTCATGGTCTCATCTGGCTGTGTGTGACAAGTGGGACAGTGCCATCAGGATGGTGGGAGATGGGCAGCAGTGCCACCCACCAACCCCAGTGGCACAAAATCAGGGTCTGCTGCCTCAGGGAGCCCAAAAAATATAACCCGAAGGAAATACCAATAAAAGTGCTCTATAAAATGATCTTAAAGTTTTGCCATTCATTTGGTGTGCAGAAAGTATCAGGTGCCAGCATAAGGTGGATTGTCATCACATGCCTTTATGTTAATTTTAAAATAATGGTTTGATAACCATGAGTGTTGCCCTCAGGAGAAAGGAGGCTCAGGAGCTCAGGAGGGTCAAAACCAGTGATAAAAAATTACCAGGTGCTATGACAAGGATGACTGAGAGTCTCTTCTTGGACTCAGAAGAAAGTGATGCTACTCCAGAATGTGTCAGAAAATGAGAAAAGTTCATAAAAACAACATTATGGTGTTAACTGGTGTTAAATCCAGGGAGAGTCATGATGGAGAGCTGAGCTTTTCTCTCGACAAAAGCTCTTGCACAGGTTTTACTCCACACTATAAGAAAGGGTAAAGATATCGGTGATTTCCTTGATTCAGCACGGTAACCTGTCCATTTCCTCATTTCATTTTAGCACTGGATTCTCTTCTTCTCCACCAGAGCCATTATCTCCCTTCAGCAGAGATAAAAACATGTCGCAAGCGTGTACAAAGTAGCAGTACACCACTCAGGGTCTGCAGTGCAACAAATCAAAAAGATGCTTTCAGAACTTAGCTGATTTAAGAGACGCACGGTAAGAAGAACAGGCTTCAAAAGACAGGGGTTTGCTTTAGAAAAACATCTCACATCTCTGTGTTAAAGAACCAGGTCTGGAGAATTTCAATCTCTTAAAGATCCAAACACCATAACTTATCACAAGAACGTTGGGCTGTTTGGGGCTTTTTTTTCCTTCTTAACACAGCATCAATCATAATTCAAATTGAACTATTCAATATTTTCCACTGTCAGCTTGCCAGGTTGGCTTAGAGATTTAGCTTAGTTTTCAAATTAACTATTTCTGTAGCAGAGGTGGATGAATAAGAAGGCAGTTATATATTTATGTAGCTTATAAGTGGTAAAAAATAAAAAAATGCAGCTTAGCTTTGACCCTTATTATTTTTTGCATCTCTAGCTATAGCTGGGATAAGAAACTGTGAGGAGGCGTTAAACTATTGCAAAAATTCTTAGCTGAAACAGTTAGGAATCTGATTCCATTGTTTTTCTTGTTCATTTGTGACTATTTCACAGAATGATTTAATAGGAATAAAGCTTTGGTAATAATTAAATTTTGAATGTTCCCCTGAAAGGCAGCACCAGTTAACCTTCTGTAATTTAGCACATTGATGTCCTGATCCAAGAGACAACTAATTGGGAAAGCATTTTGGCTATTATATTTTTTCCATACATAACTTGCACGTGTTCAAAACCTGTAATTCAGCAGCAAGGGATTGCACTGACAAGCAATAGGGAAAACAATCTCTCCCAGCAGCAGCTAACCCTCTCCCCAGCAGAATTCTCACAGCTCACACTCTCCCCTCTGCCAGCACAGATTTTAGGCAAGAACTTGAGGTTATGGATTGTGTGGAGATACAGTTTCAAATTTCAGCAGTAAAAGGTTCAAGTTGACTACAAGGTACTGCTGCAAATAAAAATAGCAACCCTGAATGGTAGCACAGACATTAGAGGTATTGTTTTCTCTTCAATTTTTAAAATGTCTTGTTTCAGAAAAGACCGCCCCCAAATGTAAATAAGTTCTTAACATATTCTTTTATACTCACTTGACCAGCACAAATTGAGTAAACCAAATTCCTGTTCCACTTTTAGACAATCTACAATTATTCCAGTATAAGATAAACCTACCAAAATAATATTTTTGAGCACTGTTAATCTTGAATCAAACTTGGATGTTGTCAGACTACTTCGTTCTGTATTTTATGCTTTTTAGCCCGTATTCAGAAACAAGAATTGTCTTTCAAACAAATGGCAGAATCTGTACTCTGCAAGATGATCTGGGGACCTGTATATGTGGACATTTTCAGTATTTTGAAGTTAGAAATGTACTTTATTATATATTTTCTTTTCAGACTGTACATGTTTTAAAAGTCCTGTAAAAGAGGATTACACAAAATGAAAAGAACTCTTCAGAAGAAGCCAACATTAAACTGTCCTCAGATTTTTTTAAAAATTAGTTTAACTACCTTCTTCAGTAAAACATACCATAAATAACCCAATAACATAGATTAGCCATGTAAGTCATGCAGTTTAGTCTCTAAGGCTCAAAGCCATTCCTGCAACTTTAGAGTTGAGCAACAAAGACACTAAAGCTAGAATTAAACACATTAATGAAGTAAAATATGTATGAACAAAAAATATTTGTTTCAAAACTCACTTTAGCAGTTGAAGGGGAAATAAGTCACAGATTTCTGCATACCTTTGGCACTTCTGAGAACAATTCTAGAACTCTTTTCAGACATTTCTGCAGTATTACCAAAAACATCTGGGCCAACTAAAGGCTGCTCCATGTGCTTGCAGCCAGTTGCAATGGCAGCACAACTGCAGGCAGATGCAGAAACCAAACTCTACCCCTGAATTTTAAGACAAGATCACTGTGTAATTTTTATTGCACCAACACTTTATCCATTCTGTAAGGAAAATATGTCAAACTGGCCACTGAGGGGTCAAAAATTTTAGCCCCAGTTCTCAAAGGAAGCTGACTATGTGAAAGGCTTCTTCACAGATTTGTGTTTTTCTTTAGAGGATGCTTCACCACACACATGTGTTTATAGTTCCCTAGTTTTACAAACTTGCTTATTCTAGTGGAACATCAGGGAAAACAGCAGTTTAATTTAACATCTCTGTTTATCACAGACTTAGCTGTGTTACAAGACCTTTCCAATTTCAAACTGAGTGAAACAAATAAAACATAGGTGCCAGGTTCATTAGCATTTAATGAATAACAAATTAACTTGCTTCTGCTAGTAATCTGAACTTGTCTTACTCCTGAGCTTTTCAATTATGTTATCTTCTTTCATGCAAATTAAAGGACTACACAGGCACAATTAGATGTGGCAGCTACAAACAACTGGAAAAGAGCTCAACAAAATAAATTACAAAACTCTTCATTATTCCAGCCGAGCATGTATCAATTCAGATAACTGGAAGCTCTCCTCAGCTTTTATCTATTGCAACCCAGACAGGAAGCAGACATTAAGTTTGTCTTTCTGTGAAAATAAGCTAAGACTTGTTCATCCCCTCTTGCATTCCCTCTCCCACTGCTTATGAATTCAGTTTCTTGCTATTAAATTGATGCATAGCCTAACTCCTCTGTTTGACCCAGATCTGCCCACTAGCATCCATAAATATCCATCCCTTTGCTGATCTTAATGAATCCTCTTTTAATGACATTATTTGTCTAAACATATTCAACATTTTTCTAGAATTTCTGTTATGTTTGCCTTTAGCATCTCAAGCTCCTGCTCTTTCTCCTCAGAAGCCAGCTACAGGGCAGCAGAAAGAACACTACAGGGGAGCTTTAAACTTAGAATTTTTTCCATCCCCCAAAATTTTAAACTGCATTTTTCTCTAAAACCTTGTCTTATCTGTTCAGAGGCATACAGTTGCATAATTTTGGCTGTGATTTTTGAATGATATTTTAATTATAAATACCATGTTCAAAAATATTTCCTTGTTCTAAGGAATCAGTGAGTATTCTTTACATAACTCCCTCTGATACAAGGAGAAAACAAAATGTCTTGAATTAACAATAAGCATTGCTTCAAAATGACAGTTTTTAAACATTTCCATAATAAAACGCTCATTTGGACTTATTAGCAAACTTTTTTTCCAAAAAAATAAAGTAATTTAGTCAAAATTCACTGCTGATTTCCCTTTGCAAGGGAAGTAAAGCATTTGAGTCTCCTTGGTTAAATTATGCTGCTCATAGATGATGTGTTTGGCACCTCTGAAAAGCAGAATATCCAATAAGCTGAATGAACTGAGGAGCCACACACTGAACTGATGCTTCTTTTGGTCTTTGTATTACTTTCTTAGGCAATTCTGCCTGCAGGGTTGATGAGAATTTTTTGGGGCAAGGTTTACCTGATAATATTTAGCAGCTAGAACCTAAAGTTTATGTACAGCCAGAGGAGAACAGTGCAAAGTGGAAAATGAAAAGTACACTGTGACCCTGCTCCCCACCCAGAGTTTTACTCCACAGAACTCAGCTGTCACATCCCCAATGAAGGCACAGCTTATAAAACACTGCCCCTGAGCAGAAAATGACAGATCTTAAAGTATATTAATAAGAACAATGGAGAATGATTTACAGATTATAGTTGTGGGTGAAACAATTAGAAAACAGAACAATGGCTATGAAGTTTCTGGCATACAGGAGGATCAAAAAGTTGTTCTTTGGCAGTTCCATGTTGTGGTAACACAGCACACCTCTACTTTGGGGTTTAAAATTATCTATCCAACAAGTGCAGAACCAAGAAACTACTCTCCATGTCCCACCTACTTCACTCTAGTAAACTTTGTCTTTAAAAGGTTGCAAAAATACTTTTGACAGTGCAAAAATTATGTCCAGATATGCTAAAAAATCAGTTGGGTTCTTACTGTATTCTTCCAATGAGACAGGTGATTATTTCTATGCTCTTCTGATAGTGGGATCTGCAAAGCTGACCATATGGTCAGCAGGTCTTTGTAATTTTAGGGGATTAATTAGGCTTCCACAGCCAAGTAACTTTAGAAGCAAAAATCAATATATTTGGTGTCTGGAGTTAGCTGTTTAATTTTGAGGCAATGCTGACCCTTTCCCAAGGCCTTAAAATAGTCCACAGATGAAATGAACATCTCAGGGAACACCCCTGGCCCCTTCCTGCACCCTAGAAATCAAGCAAAATTAATTAATGTGTTGTATAAAACCCTGGAGTATTTTCCAGGTGGGGCAATGCCAGAGCAAGGAAAGCAGGCTGATTCAACATGGAATTAATCTCTAAAGAAGAGGACAGGGAAGCTTTTTCCTTTCCAGGCACCGCTTGTCAGCAGTAGTCATTGGAAGAACCAGGGGTAACCAGGCCATAAAGAAGCTGTGACTTCTTTGGGGAGGTATTTTTTTCAGACAATCTTCTTAGCAGTTTATGTCTGCCTTGGACTTAAATACACATTTAGGGCAGTGCCACATCCGTTATCATTTCTAAGCCAGTATGGAAAGTGATTTCACAGCAGGAGGAAAACTGTGGAATCTGCAATCCAGTGCAGCAGCACATTGAGCTGTTGCTTTGTTTCTTGGGCTTTTTTTTTCACCCCCCTGTAATATCTCATTTCCTTTCATGCTCTAAGGTTCAGCAAGAACAGATGTGAGATGTTGTGATCACTGCTTTTTCTGCAAGGAGAATAGTTTAATGGCTCTGTATTGCAGGCAACAGCTTCCCACGCTTATTTCTCTGATCTTATCAAGGTTGCAAACTATCTAAGCAAAAAAAAAAAAAAAAATAGGAAGCATTTTGATGTTTACAGCCTTGTTCAGAGTTTCTTGTTGTGTACTGATTAGCAAAAGCAGCAAGTTTTCATCTTGATTTTTAAGTGTAAATTGGAGCATTGGTAGCATGGGAAACCATAGACAGAGAAGTAAGCTCTGGGAATTTTTAATATTAATAAAGAAGCCTGCAAAATGTTGGAGACACCACACAAGATGTAAAAGATTGAAAGTACATTTCATATGAGGACAATAACAAAACCCCTCCAAAAGTAAGAGAATAAATTAAAACAAATGCTGGAGGGAGCAGGGGGGACAGAGGAGGGGAGGGGATTGTCTGTAACTCTGAAAAGGGAGCACAGAGACATGACACAGAACCAGTCAGCACTTTCCTGGCATCATTCACATCAGTTGTGCTGTTTATTGGCTTTCAGAGAGCAAGGACCAGCTCTAAGGCTATTCACTCATGTGTTTGTTAGGAGTTCCACACGTCCTAGCCCATCTTCAGAGACTGGATGACACTCATGGTTCAGTGTATTAACACCCTTGGCCCTGCCAGCTTCTACAGACAGTACCCACCACCTTAAAAATGTGCTCCTAACAATATGAGCTTGAATGTGGAGACCTTGCATTGTGTCTTGTTCCATCTGGAAAAGCACAAAATCTCAAAATCCAGACTTGGATGTTGCATGCCAACTTAAAAATTTGTTTAACTAAACTTTGGCTACGTGGATGTAAATGGGAGCTGTGCACTCACTGAGATGCCCCATGCAGGTAAATTTCAGTGTCCATCAAGGGCAGAAACAAAGATTTCATTAATTGTAACTCTATAGAAAACATCAAATCTGGGAGGGCAGTGTTACTGCTCAGTGCCTCAATTCAGAGCTGAATTGGGTCAGTGACCATCTGTCAAATACAAAGCACAAGAGCAGAATACCCTTGGATTTTTTGCCCTCTTCCTAGCGATGGTTTGTGTCACATGTACCTCTCATGTAATGGCTCTGCTCGTTCTGTTATCCTGTAATTTGCATACAGAAATCACATCTACGTGATTGCCTGCTTTATTTTTAAATGTATTTGTCATTCTCAATAGTCAGAACAAAATTATGAATTATGAAAAGTTTCTAACAGCATATTTCAGTTTCAATTTAGTTGATCACGTTGATTTAGTTTTAATTCAGTGCAATTGAAGTTACATTTCAGATTTTCTCTCAGTGACTGAAGTCACACCATTTTTGCTCTGATTGCCCATCCCTATTCTCTATCACAGCTCTACACTTTTACATTCTTTTTCTTGTGTCATATTGATTTACAGCTTACTTTGGGAAATTCTCACACTTCAATATTGTGATTAAATTATGGGGTCGATTCAGATATATTCCTCCTAGAAATTCTCTTGGCTTTAGTAGGAATTTGCATGTGCAAGGAATGCAAAATTACACCATGTTCATAACCTATACAAAGAAAAAAAAATATCACAACTCTTTTACTGGGCACTCCCCTGATTTTCATCCCATTCAAATAGAATAAATTTATGGAAATTATTATTTTTTACCATTTCGCTTAAATTTCATTAAGTGCAATATTGCAATATTTGAATAGTTTCATTAACTAATTTGAGAAATATCATACAAATATATTTGCTTCTGGGAAGTGTAATCTTGGGATGATCTTTCCTGTTTTACTGTTCTGCACAAGTGTTTAGAATTAGGATGCATTTCATTTGGCTTTTTAATTCATCTAATCTCTTAGTTCTTTCTGTGATCTTTTGAGAAAAGTTCCTCCACTTCTGTACTTTTGGATTTTGTATATATGGAATTTAGTTTATATGTACATTCCTGGTGGACCTTTGGCCTTCAGCAATTAGCCTTGAATTTGATGGAGCTTAGTTTTCCTTGAAGACAGATAACACACAGTCATCCAGCCAGCAATCAGTAAGAGAATTAAATTAAAGAATAACTAAAAACCTCTATGAAAATAAATGGAATAATGGATCTCTCATAGGTACACTTTAGTTTTGCCTTCCCTGACATTTTTCTGGTTAGAAATTTCTCCTTGTCAGCTGCTGTCTGTAGAGATTTTAGATTTGTTTGAGCAGATTTGTGCATGCTAGGGGGAAAAGTGGAAATACAGTGGGCTCGGTACCCATATTATCCAGCCAGCATGGCCAAAAACTACAGTACATTTCACAGAAATTTTGGCTGTTACTGTGAAGTTTGTACATAAATGGGAACAGAGAGGGAAATGGTGAGGGTCAAGCTTCAAAAAATTCTTCTCAAATACAACCCAATTTCCTTCAATGATGTAAATTCCTCTGGTAAAGCAGGCTTGCCAAATCATTTTCTTCACCAAGGGATTACATCACTTTGGGGGATAAGAGCACATACAGAAGAACACTTGTATTTTTTTCTTCTAAAGGTAGTTATACAGGAAAATGCTTAGAAGAGTTGGCTTAGGAACTCATTTTAAAAAATAATTTTAGTACAATATTAACTGTCAAATACAAATAAAGTACTACTCTTAAAAGTCGTGAGTTTTCTGAATTTTCTGCATACCAAAAGCACTTTGGTGTCTACTGAAAGCACTTTGTCCAAAGAGACACTGGTGGTTTGCCTCCATTCCTTATAAGAAAGATTTAAAAATTCAACTGGCTATGAGCACCATGATTTTGATGAGCAGAATTCAGCTTTGAGGTAGAAATGCCGCAAATATTTATGCAATTTATCTGTTTTCTTCTTTTTGTTTTCTTTTCCTTCTATGAAGAATTTAATTTATTTCCTATTTTTCTACACAATTCCACTGACAATACTCTGTAATATATCAGCAAAAACCTCAGAAGCAGACACAGAGATTTTAACCACAAAGCCTTAAGAATAATTCCTAAAAGAGCATTTCAAAACAGAGCAGGTATCTTTTTATGTAAAATAATGGAAAACAGTAAAGCCTGTTGCATTCCTGTCTTTTGTCCATTGTACTAGCTGGAGTAATTTACTCAGGGAATTGAGGAAGTGTAAAGTTCAGATGGGAAAAGACCAGACTCAGCTTCTTAGTATGACTTAGAAGTCTGTGTTTTGGTGAACAAAGTGGCACCCCATACCACAGTCCAAGCCTCCAAGCTGCTCAGTGCTCATTTTGAAGATGTTTTTTTCTTTTCTTCCAATTGTTCCAAGATTTATTTCCTAATTCATTCCATGCTGATGAAAGGCTCTGCAAAGCAGTAGCAGTCAAATGCTTCTGAAACACTCACAGGGTTTTATATATAAACAGCTGGAAAATGAGCTAAATGGAGAATTGCATGTGCACTCTGCAGAGACTGAGATTTTAACGTGACAACTGATGCAGTTCAGGGAAAACAGGAAAGTAGCCATGAATAATGGAATTAGATGAGATACAGTCAAACCTCTCATTCAATTTCTATCTTTAAATCACCACAATTATTTCTAGCAGTAATAGTATAGGAAGTCATATGCTGTTTCAGCAACCCCTTTGTATTTAATTAAACTTATAAAGTATAAGTCCCAAGTTATCATTTTTGCCTTTTTGATTCATGCTACAGTTCATTTATTTTAATGCCTTTGGGAGCTTTGCCAGTTAATAATGGAAGAGGTCATTTTGTTATGAATTGCCTCTTGCTTTCCCATCTTAGGCATGTGTTTATTTAGTTCACAGAGAAGGGAATTCTCAGATTTCAGAAGGGCTACCAGTAGGCAGAGGCACTGCCAGCTCTGGGCTGGAGCAGACAGTGAGGCTCAGAACTCACAATGTCAAACACAGGGAGACAGTTCTCAGCTCACTGGATTTGGGTGTCTGTGTGCTGATCTTGGATTTGTTTGATAAAATGTGCTTCTGCAACTGATGTGCCGTAATCTATCAACATCTGCAGGGAAGTTCTGGCTGGCAAGGCACCATCCCTGTAGGATCTGCAGTCAGCAAGTGAAGCTCACTCATGCTGTCTGCTCATAAAATATTTTTACCCCCTGGGGAATTCTAAAATGATGCATTTCTAAACCAATACCCTTAACAGCAAGATGAAGCAAAAGTAATGTTTTCCTTGGGTTTTTTCCCCAGCCAAACTAAACCAATGTTCATCAGAACAAATATTGTGCTACCAAAAAAATCCCTCACAGACATTTTTTCAAGGACAGGGCAGGGGAGGGAGACAAGGAAACAAACAGCCTTTATTTTAATTGACTACATAATGCCTTCTGATAGCAGGAGAAATGTGGGGAGAAATCCTATAAATACACTCCACACCTAGAAGACAAAAGGGGCCACATGATTTCCCACATATAAGAACGAGGGATCACACTGGTAACTTCAGCAGCCAAATCAGAGCTTCCTGCTGTGTTTCCTGGTGCTATAAAATAGGATTTATATGGCCTAATAATGTGTCTAGGAGATACATTTTCTCAGCAATATCAATAAAACCACAGCTTTAGTTGTGTTCCAGAGAGGCCTCTGGTTGTGCTTAGTGGCCATTTCTCATTTCCATCTTTGGACATCCATGCTTCAACATCAGATTTTAACATTAACAGTAAAGATTACTGAAAAATTCATAGTAACACATCTCACTTGGCAATAAATGTGAATAAATTGATACAATGTAGAAACCCTTATATTTGGAAAACGTGGGGATAAGTTGTCTTTCCCTGGATTCTACTGTGTGTCGTTCAGGAGTTCTGATACCTGATGATTATTTTCCTAAGGCTTCCAGTTAAAACTGATATTCTGCCTTATTGGCATTTAAATAATGAAAAAGAAAAGTTGTTTAGACCCATCAAACCTATCTCTTCCTTTCACCAAAGCATTCATGAACACTAAAAATTAGAAAATAATCCAGCAGCAAAATGCACATATGGAATGATTGCTGGTGCCTACCTACTCTTCACTTTCCCTTTAATGACATATCCATAAAACTAATCATTACTTTTTTTTTTACTTTCCTGCATTCTATCAAGCACAATGGCTTTTGACTCTCTTTCCATCTCCAACAGACACACTGAGATCTGCCAAACCTGAACCTTTGATTTGTACAAAACACTTACACCTCCACCAGTGGCTCTTGAACCACAGCCACCATCAGCTGTGTCCTATAGTACCAACATGAGGAATAGCAAAAAAAAAATTGCAAATATAGCAAAAAATAGCAAACGGGGATGCTGACAAGAGAGAATTACCTCCAGAAAGTAATTATACAGACTGCTGTGTGGGGATTTCTAACAGGAAGAGGTCAGATGCTCTCCATGCCCCGTGATGGACATACACACAATTACCTGCATGTCCACTGGCCCCTTTTGTGGAACCTGGAAGAGGAATGACAGCACCAGAGAGCTCTGGTGGCTGAGGAGATCCTGGTGCTTTGCAAACAGCATGTGCAGCCAATACAAGGACTTGAAGCACCTTTAAATCCCATTAAGATACCAGGCTCCTGTCTTTGCACAATCCCAGCACTCATGGAAATGCCTTGTGTACCATCCATGGGCACCCCAACACAGCTTTGAGTGTTATTCACCAATTCAGATGCAATTCTCACTCCAGCTTTGCAACCCATGGCCTTTGAAGCTATTCAGAGGTGAACTTTGGGATTTATCTAACACGCTGTTGGAGCAGCCACAGACAAACTTTCTTGGAATAAATTAGTCTGTGCTGCTGCTATAAAGGCTCCAAATTAAATTCCCCTGCAGGGATTTTTAACTGCCACACTAAAATGTACAAGGGATTTTTTTTTCCCCCTAGTAAGAGTGACTACAATAATGACTGTTGAATTTGGTTTTGATAATGACAGATGTTACAAAAACAAAATAGGAATGCTTAATGAGATTTTGGGTACCATCTTCAAATTTCACATACTTACCATATTTTGAAATTTGTTAACAATAGAACTGTTTCCTGCAACATAGGATACAGCTTTTCTTATTATATTAAATTAATTTTCTGCAGGGCATCAGATTTTGTTTATAAGTTGCTCCAATTCACTGTCTTTTAGTTGAAGCATTGCAAAAACAATCTTTTATCATCTTGTGGTGATATAGAATCCTAATACATGGAGAAGCAGATGAAGATCAGAAGAAGGGAATTTATACAAATCCCTGGCTAAGTACAATTTGTTCTCTCTCTGTTGCTATTTTATGTGTGGCTATAGAAATGTGGCTGAATAAAATGACAAAGCATTCTATTTTGATACAATGATGGATAAAAACACTTTTTTTTTTTTAACTTAAAAGTGCTATTTCCTTTTTTCAAAAAACTGCAACACCTACATGGTGTAGGAAGAGGTTACTAAGTTCCAAAAACAAGAATATTGAACAGACTGAATAAAATGATCAAATAAATAATTAAGTAATTTTGGATGCTGATTGTATTTATAAATATAGCAATGGAGGTATGGGTACCAAGGCTATTTATTTTTTTTAATAGTTGAATTATTTTAAAAACCTTTTCCTTACCTTCTACCCCTCCTTGCCCATTTCCATTTTTTTTTTGCTAGAATTAAAATACTCTGATTTATAAGGAGTTTAATATATATAAATACATATGTTCATATAACAGATTTTGGAAGTTACTGAAATAGGCAGCATATCTGAATGCTCCCAAAAGTATTCACAAATTTGTAAAGCAAATGCTGAAGGTTTCATGCGGGTTTTAATTACAATATATGATTAGATTTCTACATAATTTAATTTGCCACGTCCAACCAGAATGGTGCTGCCTATATCTTCAGAACAAACCCACCTCTAACTCTTGCTTGCCAAGGAGGGGCACCTGAGCCACCTCAGGGGCACAGATGTCAGCCCTCAAATGTACTGAGCTGCACTCAGAAACAGGAGTGGGAGTGCTGGCTCTTACATGCATAGAGCTGATACACAGGAACGAGAAGTTAGCAGCTCTAAAGTTTCTTTTGAACACTGGATTCACTCCACTCTCTTTGAATCTTTAAGTTGCTAGCTGAAGCAAGCTATCTGTTGTGTTTCTCTCCTGAAATGCCAGCAGTGAAATTTATTCAAAAAGAGTATTTTTAAAAACAATTGCAGAGCTCTGTCTGTGCTCTCCAGTGATATTTTCACTACCCAGCAGCTACGGTATACAACCCAGAGAGTAGGATGAGATGGGAAACTAATGGCAGCCATTTGAGTATCCTCTGAATTATTAATAAATTAGATCTATGGAAACCATTTAGAATGTCTCATTAAGCCGATTAACTCCCTATTTCATGAGCAAACACTGGGTGTTCTAACAGAATGGAAGGTAGGCACTAGTAGATAAATAACCATTATTAGAAGAGCTGTGTTTTTATTTTTTTTTTGGCACAATTGCCAAGCTAGAGAGAAAATGTTACTTGAAAGACTCAGGGAGGACTTTCAAAAATTGGTCTGACAGAAAATTAGCATGGCATGAACTATTAAAAAAAAATATAATCTGATTACATAAAAAGTGTTTGTGACAATGGAGTTAATAAAGAACACTATCTAATTTGTACAGGCCATAAAATACAGCAGCTGTAAAATAAAGCTACAGGTATATCTCTAGTTCTGCTGAGGATTTAGTGGCTGGGCTTAGGCACAGCAGATTAAAATGCAGCCCCTGGGGAATTCAAACTGGGAAGAGCACTGACAGGAGGGGATGCTTCACGTGGCATTTTATCATCTGTGTCTGCCTGTGTAATTTCAGTATTCTTACCATAGTGTTTATTGCATTTTAATTGATTAAAGAAATTAACTTCACACACAAAAAATAAACTGTATCTTTGAGACTTAATGAGACTTTCTAAACTATTCTTGTCTCTTTTATCAATTTGAATGTGGACTGGTTGCAGAGGAATTAGACATTTTATGATGTAGTGGAATTAAATTAATGATGATTATTTGGTGATGTTAAATTAATGCATTTTAATCAGCTATTATTAGTGCATCCATTTGCAAGCTACTCTTTTCCTCAAGTATTAAACACAGAATAAGGGTGTAGCAGATTAAAATTTTGAAAATAATTTGGTAGCTTACTACCAAATATGTTTTCATCAACATTTGGAAAAATTCAAGAGTACAACATTTTGTTGGTGCACAAAATAGATCATTAGTGTCTGAATGCAGTCATGTTCTGTGGGCCTATTCACTTAGCAGCTTTTCCCAGGATAAATTAAATTCACATCATATTTTCTTCACATGGTCCACAAAAGCCCCTTGGAATCCTTCCAAAACCTGCACCACCATGCTGGGGATGTTCCAAAGGGTCTTGCAGACACCTAAAACCTTGGAAACAACACAAAACCAGATCATATCAAGGATGCTGATATGTATATTATACAGCAGTAAGAACTATTCCTAAGAATTTGGAACCTTTAATGACCTTTTCAATGATTAGATATTCAATTATTATAAAATTAGCCAATAATTATCATGTAATTGTATTCAACTTTGGTGTGTGTGTATATATGTAGTTTTTTATAACCTTCTAATATACTAGTGTAAATATTTGCTATTTATTAGCCTTTTAAACCCCAGAAGTAAATATAAATTAGTCTGAATTATAAAGACATGTAATTTTTTACTAATTTCTGTGCGCTCATACAGAGCCAAGAGACCACCAAATGAAAGATCCCACATAGTGACAAGGTAAGCTGCCCAAGCTGTCCAGGGAAGTTGTGGAATCACCATTCCTGGGGGTGTTCAAAGGTGTGCACATGGCACTTGGGAACATAGTTTAGGGTTGAACACAGCAGTTCTGGGTTTACAGCTGGACTCGAGACTCCTAGAGATCTTCCCAGCCTTTATGATTCTGGGAATCTGTAATCTCAGCTCAGCTCTCTTAGCTGCTCAGTGGTAAAAAGGATTTTCAAATACAGGGTTGGGTATTTTGCTCCTTTAAATAAAACTCTAAATTTATACTATTTGGATAAATAAAAAGCTGCACCTATTTTCAGCAGGCATTAGTAGAAGGAAAGTTTGTCTCTTGCAGAAGACCAGACTCTGCTATCATAATGGGTCCCCTCCAGTCAAATTTATGAATGAATCTCCAAATTATTACTTTTATTGTCCCCGATGAGTGCTACTTTGCATTTCAGTTTCTGTTATTTATAGGACAAAGCCTCAGGGAGTGAGTACAAACAACATATGGAAGATCTACCAACTCATGCATAATACTTCAGCTTGACTTGTGCTTCCATAGGGATTCGGGTACTAATACTGAATTATTTCCTTATTGGTTTGGAAGTCTCTGAAGGCAATCCCCATTTTTCAAACCATGTGATCTTTACTTGATAAAGGAGGAAGAAAAAGAATGGAGCACATGCTCAAGTCATCTTGTTTAGTTGGTTAAGAAGCTACACAGCACTAAGGTTTTCCTCATGTAATTAGGAAGGTTCTTGTGTTATCTCAACTAGCACGCAGTGTGAATTTGATGTAGTTTTGGGACCAGGCTGCCTTCCCTGTTCAGCTGATTAGCAGTGGTGTGATGGCATAAAGCAGACAAAAAAACCATTTTTTCAGGGCTGGAGAAACACTCAGAACAACAGAGTTGGTATTTTTTCTCCTTTAGAAAAAACACCTGGAGTAAAGATCATGGTGAGAATGTTCCTGCCCTTTTGTAATTTCTCCCAAGTCACTCGACCCACGTAAAAGCAGAGTTACACATAGCACCCGTGTCTCAAAGGCACAGGAAACATTTCACACTTGCATCTTGTGCCTGGGAGCTCCCTCATTTAGGAATAAAAGAGGAGGGGTGAGCACGAAAGCAGGAAGAGGTGTCTGAATGAGGGGATGAACTCAGGGGGGGTTGGCCCTGCACCCTCCAGGTGCTGAACACCAAGGGCTGGTCCTGCCTGGGGAGCCCTGACCCAGCACCATCAGTCCCCCTGCTTTGCTGGGGATGCTGAGGCAGGATATCAAGATGGATTATTTCTGGTGGCTCTTGAGAAGAAACACTGGCAAGACCGTATACTTTAAGCCAGAAATCTCATTCTCAGGAAAGGAGAATTAATACTCTCAGTTGAAGACATAAAATATATTCTGTCAAAGAGAATATACTTTATTGTACATTCCTTTAACAGCTAACAGTGTTCGCCAAGACACTTCAAACATCAAATCTGTTTGAATTAAAACGTGGCCTTTTCTGAAGTGACATTTCAGAAATGTATTAATCTCTCTTGCTACAGCTGTTACTTAGATGTCTATGACTATTCTGCATTTGTAAATAAATCTCCAATCCCACATTTGATTCCTATTATTTTCCAAAGAGAAAATGGAAGCAACTTTGAAAACTCCCCTCACCCTCCTCCCCTTGAAAGAGATTAACAACCATATTCTGTAATACTGTGATATTTCCCCCTCTCTGTCTTCCCATAAGTATTATATGACCAATATGTGAGGTTACCTCACAGCTGAAGGCTAATCTTTCCTCTAGGGTACAATAACACTGCTGTGACTTATTTATAAAATGGAAGCTGTACTCAGAAACTGTACAAATGCAATGTACTTAACCTCTTGCTCTTTCCCTCCTTCCCTCTCCCCCTCACCTCAAAATTTGATCATGGGCAACACTTCAATATATTTTTGAGCTCCCACCATTTTTACTGAGGTCACTGGAGCCTTTGTTCCTTTTTAGCAGTCATATTTGACAATTTGTCAAATTTTACTCACTTCAAGTTGGGAACTTTAATTTCTTCACTTAAGAACAAACCCTGCCAGATAAATACAGAGGTTAATGTTCTGCTCTTAAGTACAGCTTTGCTAACAGAAGGTTTTCTCCAAGCTTAGACAATGCTCTGGTCCTGATGAAATGAATATTTGCATGTTTGTCCTTATGCTTCACCATATGTCATTGCCTGCAATGATGTTGAGTAATACAGATGTCAGATTAGCTGATCTGGCAGCTACTTTAATAGATTGAACAAATAGAACCCGATCACCTTAAATTAAATATGGGCAATTTTGCCATATGGTATTTTTCAGGGCTATAACACCGATTGCAAATATAGTCACTGTCATAAAATAAACTAAAAGTCCTGGAGAGACTACTCACATAGACATCACAATATTGTCTCTGACAAATGAAGTGGAATTTCAGGTAAGGCAACTTTGGAATCAGATTTCGGTGTCTGGGGAGAGCTCATTTTGCAATTTGTTGTACGGCTGTAAAAACAACAAATAATGTATTTTATTACTTGAAAACTCTATTTCTTGAAATTACAGCTTCATTTTTATGATGAATATATCTGAACATGAAATGTATATCAAAATATGTGAGGTATGAAAATACATGCTTTGTTTCTGAAATGCAAGAGTCATTCCCTCGTTATATAAACAACTGCGTAGTTACATTGCAATTGTTATTTTTCCTTTATTTTGTTTTTTTTAATTAATTTTGGAATTCTTTGTCCCAGGTTGCTTTGGATACCAGGAGTGTAAATGAAAGAAAATCCCTCAGGGGCTGGGCTGCTCATATACAAAAACTGGTGCAAGGAACCCCAGATGAGAGGATGTACCAGCTAAAATATCACTCCCTTCCTTGCTCCAACACTATTTTCCTTTCCCAGGCACCAGCTATGGTCCAGTGTCAAAGAAGTGGTAACTTATGATTGCCTCATCTTCCTCAGTACCTTCATTTTTCTGTTCCTCATACTAACTGGCTAAAAGCAGAAGACAGGAGCTAAAGGAGACAGCTTCTCCCTCTCCAGCACAAAGGCAGCAAAAGGAAAGTGTCCGTAACATTTACACTTTGTGACAGAAAGACTTTGATTAAAGCTCTCACTCAGGTGTACTTATAGGCATAAAAATCATCCCTACTTCAAGTCAGAGATTAATTTTACGTGAAGATTATTTAAATGAAGAGGGGCTGTATGTCAGTGTTACCAGTTGAATTAATATGAATGAATTTTTCTTTACATGTCCTACCTGAATTTGTTGCTATGAAACATGAAACTTAGTAACAATATAGCATGCTCTGGCAAGAGCAATTATGAACTCATCTTAAGTACCCACATTTCTTTGCAAATTTCTTTTTTCTCCAATGATGGTCAGATTTAAATCTCTCTAATTATAATATAATACAATACAATAATAATACAATAATATAATATAATATAATATAATATAATATAATATAATATAATATAATATAATATAATATAATACAATATAATACAATATAATACAATATAATACAATATAATACAATATAATACAGTATAATATAATATATAAAGATTATATGAATATTATACTATAATATAACCATATAACTTATTTATATATATAATATATACAACATTTGAAGTTTACAGAAATATTTGCTGAAAGTCCTATTTATTTGTTACTACATAAAGTTTTCTGTTATATAAACACACTGCAAATAAGAATGCAATTTTTAAAATCAAAACTATAAGGGCAGAGCTTTGGGAATGGTGAGTTTTAAGCACAATTTTCAAATCTGATAAATTATCTAAATTATAATGACGGTTAATTGTGTTTTTCCCTGTACAGACAAGACTAAGTTGCAAGGGGGAACTGTATCTTGGTTTTAGCACACAACCTTCAGCCCAGTCTTTGAAATGCAATGAGCAGGAGAAAAATTTGCTGTAGTCCTACCCTGAGACAGTGATTCAATTTTCCCAAGAAAATTGCTCTTCTGTGAAACCTTTATGCCAACAGTCCTGAGTGGATAAGGGTTTAAAGGCCAGAAGGAATACAGTGCATCATGCCAGGCCATTCATAACCCAAAGAGAACTATTTTGTCTAACACTAAAAAAAGATTTTTGCTTGTATTGATCCTAACGTTGGTTCTTTATCATCAGTCAGGACACATCAAAATCAGGATCCATTTGAGGGGAAAGCAAAGTCAAAAAGGGGCAAAGAGAAAAAGGCTACGGGACTTGACTGCAATGTAAGCATGCTACTCATTAATTTAAGATTAATTGATTCAAAAAGCTGTTCTGATCAGGATGGGAAGCTGGAAACCATATCTTTAAGAAATTATTTTCTAGAAAATTATTTCAAATAATAGTATTAATTAGCAGTTCAGAAAATTTGTCAGATGAAAAGACTTCATTGATGACATTTTCTGTACAACTTTCAGTTAGCACTCAGAATGCAGACAAATACAGGAGGTTATTGATTTAAAGTGTGGAGGAAGATTTCGTTTCACAGCACTGTCATCCTCTCTCTAACCCTTCCCACTCTCAAAGTCAAAAGGCAGCAATATGCTCCTATTTCCAAAAGCTGTCTTAGAGAGAAATGATCTCTGCAGCTGCATTAAATTTATACATTGTTTAGCCATTTACAGTTCTCAGATTTTTTAAAATTTATTTTTATTTTTTGTTTTATCAAAACAAAAATACAAAAAATTGTTTCTCTCTGTCAGAAATATTTTCCTTTGTTGTCCATTCACTTTGCAACATATTCACTGTCAGCTCATGGATACACTGCTCTAAGATGTGCAAAGCTTTATTGACATTTTTAGTGCCATAAAGTCTTCTAACCATAAATCTGGTCACAGTATAAGAAATCTGAGATGAACTGGACAGAGATTCAAGATAGGGGAGTGGGACTATGAAAGAAGAGTTTGAAGATTTGATTTTTGTCTGGAATTCTCATGCCTGGGATCAATCACAGCCTCATAGGCCTTTGTGGTGCTGTTTGATTTTGAGGAAGTAAAAGCTGTGTCCTCTTCACTGCATAATATCAGCAATAATATCAGAGTATACTAAACCTATCCTTTTTAAAAATATATATGAGAACTTAATTTGGAAAATCAACCAGGCTTTTGAGTGTTTTCAGCTCACAGTACTGAACCCACCACTCTTCAGTCCAAGTAGTAAGTTCTGTTCACAGCTACTCCCCCTAACTCCGTGACAAAAGTGGAAGTATTTAAGGTTTTTGTAGCTCAGCCTGCCAGTGTCAGGCCATTGTTCTTGTTTCAAAAGGGAGATGGGCCTCTGAGAGATATAAATTAAGTGATCTGAGCTGTATGAAAGGAAAAATGTAAATGCAAGCACTTCTTGAAAGCTGCGCCATGAAACAGTCATTTAACTAGAGGAGTTATTTAACCTTTCTCCAGTTAAACAGAGGAACAACACAGAACTGAGGTCTAAGTTTCAGATATGTCAGGATGGTACAAGATTTCTGGTTTTGAAGAAGAAATGCTCAAGACACCCTTTTGAGGTTCCTTTTGACCCTACATAGTAAGACTCAAAGTTTTGAGCCAAGAATCCTTTTGGAGCACAAGACTTGAGGAAGGCCAGGAGTCACAGTCATGACTCTACATTATTAAGGGGTGTCCAGGTTTGGAGGTGATAGAAAGGCAAAGTAATTAGCTTTCACAGTTGAGAGTCCAAGTAACGTGCCAAATGAAAGGAGCTTTCAAACCTCTCCCTCCTCATTGACTTTGATTCCTTTGTACTCCAGCAGCTCATAGAGAGACTGACAAAGAGAACTGGATACCTATTGACAGCTGAGATGAATTATTAAGGTGAACTGAAACGAAATGCCCTTGTTTCCTGCACCAGTGAACATCCCAAATGTGGCATCTCTTTTATTAGAGATGAAACCACTCTGTTATTCTCTCCATTCCAGCATTTTCTGAATGTTCAAGATAGCAATTTCAATGGCAGCCAAGGACACTGAATACATTGTATTTCAGAGACAAAAGGTCCAGTGTGATCACTGGTATTTCTACCCTGGAAAATTAGAATGACATGACCCATACAAAAATTAATACATATGTAGAGGCATATATCAGTATTATAATCATCCTTTTTGAAATCTCATATACACTAGTTAAATATAAGACATAGGATAGGATAAAATGAAAAAACCAGGTCTCAGGACACTCACTAATCAAATCAATACAAGTAATTTAAAAATTAGTAAACTAGCAGTGAAGGGAATATGACTCTAATCTATTGTCTCCCTTAAAAATAACCCACACCAACCCAAAACCTTTATGTATTCACTGTATCCCACCAAAGTCAGAGATATTAGAACAGATCAACAACCCAATTCTCTAGGGATTAGCTACCACAGCAAAAAAACCTGAAGATTATGCAATTGAAAAAAAAAATCTCGATTTGGAAACTGTATAAGGCAAGGATGGACAGCAAACTTTATGTTCTACTGTAGAGTTCAGCACACTATACTACAGTAATTATAAATGCATTACCAGTCTGTTTAGTAAATTTTTCCACTGCATTTTAGTCTGTAAAACTGATTTTTTCAGTTCCAACTGACTGAAACTGTTTTCTGACCTCTTGAAAGTGCCTCTTCCATATTCTGATAATATTTGCAGAACACTTATCTTCAACAATCAGTGATTTTAGTGGAGGAGAAGAAGAGCAAGAAGTCAGCCAAGAATTCTAAATGCAGTGCTTTAGTGCTTCACAGCATCCAAATGTATTTTAAATGATAATTCCAAGTACAGCACTTTATATGCTCAATATTAATGCAATTTGTACTGGGGACCAGTTTATGCTCTGTCATGCAGAAATGCACTTCTTTTAAAGCCTATGGCCAAGGGATAAATGGCACAGTCCTCTCTAAAACAAACATCATTCACATTTGTCTCCAACACCTGTTAACACAGGGGCCCCAGAAGTCGTTGTAATGTGCCAGATGAAACCTCAAACAGTGCCCATTTTCTAAAATCAGCAAGCCAAAGATAAATTTTACATTTTCTTTTCACAGTAGTTGAAGAGTTGTTGCTCTCTTCCAAAATATATATTAAAAAAAATGGAATTCAAGAATTCAAGAAACTGAAAAAAACCTAAAGCTGTTAGGGGAGTTAGGAGAAAAGTTTCCATCTTGCATCACTAACAGATAAACCATAAATAAACAATTAATTAATTTAAAATGCCTTTGCTTGGGAACACAGAGACCTTGATAATACCTGAAAAATTCCCTAGTGGCCTGGAATTCACTTTTAGGCTTTTAAATTTTCTTCTCTTGGGACTTTAAAAATCTTACATTTATGAAAATAAGAGTGCATATAAAACATTCATAAAAGTATTATATACATACAGCTTAAAAAATTCATTGCTCTTTTTCAACCTAGCATCTCTTAGCAAGAAGCAGATGTATATCAAACATGATCAAGGGCAGAAACAATAACCAGAATCAATTTTCAACAAGTTAGCAATTTCATTCTTCATATTTCATCTCAAGATCAGTTAGGTGAAACGTTATAACAAGCCAAATACTGTAATCGAAGAAAATTTCTTTTTACATTTTTATCACTTCTCTCTTCCATGACAAGCACCTGTGATCATCTCAGAGTCCCAAAGGGGGCTTCTGACTGACACTGAAGAGAAATCAGGCCCTGACCACTCCTTGAAGGAGGCTTTAAGGTGATCAAAAGCAGTGCAGGCTCCCAGTTTTCCTGGCAATCCCAAAGGGACAACATTCCACTAGGCACACCTCCCTCAGCCCCAGCTCACACCCAGCTCAAACACAAGCCTTGGCTGTGCAGCCTGTGTGAAAATGGCAAGCAGCCACTCACTCCAGTGAGACTGGATCAAAGGAAACAGGAAAAGAGGCTGAGCTGATTACACCATTGCTCTTTTTAAGCTGTTTGATACATCAGCAGCTCAGTGTGTGTGATACCTCAAAAACCTCTCTCAAACTATTTTTAAAAATTCATCCCCATTTAGATCCCATCTTGCAAGCCATTGACACATTTGCTGCTGGAAACATAACCCACTGTGGCAGTAAAATCCCAGTTGTATCACACATCAGGGACTTAGTCAAAATGTGGTTTTTACTAGAAATTAATTCATGCACAATGACCTGATAGCATAATTATTCTGTAAATATATTTGCTTATTGGAAATTTTTTGTTATACATAGCAATACCCTAAACTGGTCCAAGCATAAATGAAGACAAATTATATGTTAGGCCTTACAGATTTAAAGGACCCCAGGCTTTGCCTGCAATTACTCAGAGCACCAAAGAGGTCATATTTTCCATGCAGTTCCAATGTCACAGGAACAGCCACTTTTTCCCAAGAGCTCAGCTTCCCTAATACTCTTTGAAAAATGCAGTCTGCATACTATATCTGAGTGCTATTTTCCACATTTTATTTAACAGGCAATTTTTTTTTCTGGGGACTCTTGGGTTTTGTTTTCAGGGGCAGCCTTGACCGACTGTGAGTTGGAGATTCCACCAGAACCACCACAAGAAGCAAAAAAAGGATGAATTTAGATACTTCTCCACAAGAAAGAAAAGACCCCAGGAAACAGTCCAAATATGATTACAAAGAAAGAAAAAGGATGTTTAAGAGGAAGGCCATTGAAAGCCTCAGACTCCATTTGTATTTTCTAAGTCCTTGACATCACTCTACTGTTTTGACACCCATTCAACATGCTGGCTTCCAAACCTTCCTTGACTGATTGTACTATTTAGCACAGGAGCACATAGGGCGAAGATTTGAGTAGGCAGTTAACTTTTCAAAACACTTGTTTTGCATCTACCTCTCAGAAACTATTCTTAAAACTCCTTTTTATTTTTTTTTAAAGAAGTGTTTAATTTCAAACGTTTCTTCCCTCCAAATTCTTGCAAGAACATTAGGTGAAAACAGAGCTATTACCTTTCATCATTACATTCAATGGGAATTCTTGTTGTAATAGAAACGTTTTGTGTCCCCTGACTTTCTCAGGGTATTATACAAAATACTAAATACTCAGTATTTATAGAGGTTATTCACATAATACTGTAGCTTTTTCCATTCATGTTCCTGTATCATCTACACTATTATAGTCTCTAAATCCTTAACATTCTAACATACAACAAAATTTTGGTGCACCTGAAAAATAGAAAGGGATCATTTATTCACCACGAAATTCAATTCATGCTTATCTTTTTTATCTGCTTCTAGAAATTCCTTATTCCAACAGAGCCATCACACGGGAAGTTCTATTTCAATAGACAAGAAAGCAGTAATTGTTATATTTAAAAATTGTTTTCCTGCGTCTTTTTGGACAGTGCCATGTAGGACTAACAAAGCTCTTCCTCTTTTAACACAATACAGCAATTTAAGGAAAACTGCCTGGAAAGATTCACCAGAGCCTGAAGAAATTTTCTGTTCCATTATACAGTTTATCTCTCCATGATTAATTACTGATGGTTATTTACAGACTCTATGTATGTAGTGAAACCCAAACAAGTTTGAAGAGCAGGGAAACAGTAGTACTGTGTGAACACCACCAAGTAGTACTAATCCCACTGCCAAACTCAGTGTGCAGTAATTGTTTCCATGTTTAATTCCCTGTGGAATCCCTGTGTCTGTGTGGACAGAGACTTTGTTTGGACCCTTGAGAGCCAATGAGCTCTGTAATTGTTGTAGTGGATGACAGCTCTCACACACTTGGGGTTGACATTACTTTGAACAGAGTATGTGAATTGACTGGGGAACCCACAGTGGTCATCCTGCAGAATCCTCACCCTCAGAGTACTGAAAACTGCACCACATTTGGTATTTCAGCATTAACTCATTGCTGCCAGTCTATATATACTGAAAGCCATAACTTTTCAAACTACTCTGGCCAGCTTATTTTCCTCAAACCACCACAACCCCAACAACATCAGCACATAAAATACATGTGACATTTGGCTTTGTTTTCTGTTGGATGAATGCTATTAGATAGATGCATTCAAATAAATTTGTTTTAACAGAGACTCCTTTTTAGCATTTGAGGTTTGAAGAGAAAATGAATGCAGTATTATGTTTCCTGTGGAAAGACAATTCATTGGCAAACACAGAGCTCCATGAAATGAGCAGAAAATGTAAGACCAATTTGACTCTCTTCTTCCCCTAAAGCTCATAATAGCACAGAAAGCATTCTGTTCTGTCTCTCCTCATCAAAACATTACCGAGACAAGCCCATTTAATTGGAGCAGAAAAGGTTTTTTTCCCCCTGAAAAACCTTCAGCCTCGGTGCACATGTTAATCTGCCTTCATTCCAATTTTCTGACAGCAAGAGTCATTGGATTTATTTCACTGAATTGCAGTAGTTCACTAGTGAATTATACTATCATTTTAAACTGATTGTATTTTCTAGGCAGATAATAGCACAATCATTAGATAAGTCCAACTCCTCATTTATCAACATCTTATTCAGGTAAGTCTGAAAAGAAGAAGGTATCTTGAAACACGAGGAAAAATTAAAATACTTAAATTTACAGAGAAAATAAATTCCTGTCACAGCCTTGACAGGAATATCACAATACTTTTCTTTCAGACATCTATCTTAGAACACTTACAGAGTGCTGGGAAGTTCTGAAACCTTCAAAGCTCAGCTGACTTTAGGTTCTTAGGACAGGAAGAGAATACTCAAGCTTAAACCCCTCTGCTCCACCCTGTAGCAGAGAAAACAAACAGGGAACATTGCTACAGGGGGGCAGGATGTCTCAACACCTGCACAGACCATACCTTGGTGTCAGGGGCTGCTGCCCCATGCCACCAGCTAATAAAAATCTCACAAATTACCACAGAATTCATGATGGGCTGGGGGGCAGGAAGTGGGAGAGAATACTTATTTACTCCCCAGAGTAATGAAATAGCAAAGCAATAAAATAGTTCTTGTAATGTTTCACTCTGCCTTTTCCATCATTGTTGCCACAATTGCTATCATTTTTTACTGCTGCTTCAAACAAATGTAGAGTTGCACTTCGGTTCACATCAGCTTCTCTCTCTGCCTATTTTTTGAAGCATCGTCTAAAGTTTCAGCACCCTGACGATTAAAGAACACGTGAGGCAAAATACACACATATTGAAAAAACACCAAACACCAACAGAACCCACATGAAATATTTATAATGCCCTCAGAAGAGCCAGACTGAGACTGGGAACACATTCTTTTTACTTGACTTCTCCAGTGTCAGGTTGCCACTGCTGCCACTATGATCTCACCTCCTTTATTCCCTCATTCATTCCTTCTCCAGCAAAAGTTACAGCCATGTAGATTTTTATTTTATCATTGTGATACACAGAAGGAGTCTCTGACTATTCTCTAAATGTTGTGGTCTAAGCAGCAGGCAAATCAAATGTAACAAGTATTCCAGTTAGATTTGAGTTTAGGGAAAGTTTGTCTCAATATCAGGAATTTCTAGAAAAAAACTTGCATTTGTAGGAACATACTCAAGGATTTCACTCCTACAAGGTTAAACTCATGAATGAAAAAGTTCTGCTAATGAAATACCAGAGTTCAGAACTCCCATGAACTTAGACATTTTCTGCTCTCCTGAATGTTGCACACTTGGCAAGGCTGCTTATTTCACTGAGTCAAGAAAGGCAGATGTAACAAGCTGTAAGAGCCAGGTAAAGCCAGCTGCTTAACCTGGCTCTTCTGCAAGAGCAATCATGACGAGGAGCTCAAGGAATAACTGTTTGTTTTGAAACATTTTTTTTATAAAACTTTTGTAAAACAAAAATGAAAATGTGTGATGGGCAGCAAGAGACTGAAGGAAGAAGCATGGCTTGGCACAAAGTAGAAATAACAGTATTCTTACTTAAAGTGGAGATCTTTGTAGTAGGTTTGCATGCCTAACTACTTAAAAGTATTAATTTGTAAAAAATAATTTAATCACATATAGCTCTACAACAGCTGTAAATATTCCAAGTTAGCAACAACAAAAAAATTACTTTTTAAAGTAATTCCAAGTTCTTAGTGGTCTGTAAATCTATATAAACAGAACATTTTAATATTCAAGTGGAAAATGGTCATTCAGACTTCAATAGCCCTGTAGCCAGATCTACCAGAAATGTTCCTTTCATCCCAATTAATTACAAGAGTGAATCCTCCTGGGAGCATTTCCCAGTTTGGATGCAGACTGAAGGTTAACCAAAAAGCAGAGGTGTGTTTCCAGAGCAGGGAGGTGGAGGCAGATGGAGCCAGCAAGGCAGAGAACGGAACTGAAGGGTCACGCTGCAGCAGGAACATGCTCAGAGCAATGGCAAGGCTGCACAAACTGCTCCAGGCTTCTGTCAGCTTTGCTGAGAGGAATCAACACTTGGAAGTTCACACAAGAAATCAGGGAATAGGTAAACCACTGCCAGAGATGGTGGGGTTTTTTTTCCCCCACAGAAAAGGAATTTAGGGTCTCTGGATAAGCTTTATTTTCCTATTGCATGGAGATCAGCTGAATGTATGGGAATGCTTTATAGCAGGTAAAAGCAAGAAAATCTATTTGTTTCTGTGTATCATCCTGTACTGAGGTAGAGCAAACACATTTCAAAACTAGCATCTTTCTTATCCTCACTGCTACTGAATTGGAAAAAGCCTTGAGTAGGAGTAGGGGGGCAGCTTTCATCTTAGCAAACTATAAAATCTTAAGTCCCAAGTCCTGCTCCCTGACAACGTTCTGAAAAGGTGCTTCAAAGTATGGATTTTGAATTTGGTTCTAGATCATGAAGGAAACAGTCCATACTCGTCTCTTTCCAGTTAAATCTCAAATTGTTCTTGTGCTAAATGAACTCAGAAATAAGTTTCATTCACTAGAGAAAGAGTAACCATTTATTTATCTGCTTTTAAGAAAACTGTGAAGTTTTTGATATTGTGAAGTTTATTGATATAAAAGATTGATTTTAAAACCAGTTAGTGCTTATTTTGCTCACTAGTTGCTAAAGGTTAGAAAATCCAATTTTTTTTTTCACACAGCAATTCAAACTGCTGGCAGTCCTTCAGTAGGACACGTCCCCACAGACATTAGGAATCAGGAATCTGATTTTGCTACATTTACTCTTCTAATGCTGTACAAGAGGAAAACATGAAAATGTAAAGGAAAATTCATCAAATGCTTACAAATCCATCTGAAAAAAAGCAATTTTCTTTGTCACTTATTATCCATCAGTCAATCTGAGCATCTTTTTTTTATTTTTAGGTTGTCAAATCAAACTCCATTTGATTAAAATGAACCCTCAGTCAAATGCTGATATACAGTATGATATTTTCTGTTACATGTACATCATTTGGCTATTTGACTACAGTTCCCTTCTCATTTGAATGAGCTCCCATGCTTCTCTGACATGAGCCTCCCAGCCACCTTTTCTGACTGTCGATATTGATGCTGCAGAATGCTAATAAATATGATTTAAAACATAAAGAGAGGTTCATGCAGGACAAGTCTCCATCTGTTTTTACTTCACTGGATCATCTTGTCTGTGTCCAAGTTACCCAAGGACATGGAGCTCAGGACAAGAGCATCAGACACCAGCCTTTTGCTGTCCCCTGTGCCAGCACAGCTCCTCGTGCCCCAGCACGGGCACTTGGCACAAACACAGAGTGCACCCACAAAACCAGCAGGAGGAAACAAAGCTGCTTGGGCCATTGACTATAGCAAGAGACCTCCAAAACACAACCTAATTCACCTTCCTGGACCTCAGTTCTGGACTTGTAAGGAGGGGATGGACTTTCCACCTCCTGTAGAACCCCAGACTCTGGAAGAAACAGACTTGTTTAGGAGTGTGTGAGCATCCTGAGCAGAAAAAAACAACAAAAAAAAAGAGGTAAAAATATCCCTCCTTCCTTCCTTACAGCACATTAACTAGAAAAGTGATACTGGTAAGCAGTCCATCTGCCCCACTGCTCTGTTTTCAGCACAGTTCAAATGTACTTAGGGCAAAATAAAACTAGGAAAACCATGTTTGACTGCTTTCCTTTTGTATAAACCTTATATCTAAGTACTTCCAGCCCAAAGATCTCCTTTAAATTACTAATTATAATTTTTAAATTTTCAATGTTTAATTTTTAATTTTTATTTTTTATTTTTTATTTTCATTTTTCATTTTTCATTTTTCATTTTTCATTTTTTATCTTATACTTAATTTTTTAATCATTTTAACCATTAATTCTTCAGCAAGTACTATTTAGCCTGTTAATTCTTGTTTGTAATTCACATTTTATAAATAATCCTTACTCCAATTTTTCAGCAATATTTAGTAGCAGATTCTTTATAAGGTAAAATACCTGTTATTTTAAACTGTTTTCAAATATAAAACACTCAGTTCTATTGATTTGTGCAGTGTCTCCCATAAAAATTCAGAACTAAGTTTTAATTTCTTTTGGAATTCATGTTGAAGGCTCCATATGCAACTAATTGCCATTAAAAAACAAAACCAAAAAACATCAGCAGCTCAAGAACTTTGGTTTAAACCAACCAGAAGTGGCCCCAGTATCCATTTTTCTGTGCTCTGTCTTAACTTGGTAAAATCTGTTGGTAATTCAGGCTTTGCAACACTGGCATGAACGTTAATGATGAGATGGTTTATTAAGATGAAGAAAAGATTTGGATAAAACAAGATTTTTTCAAGTTTTGGAACTACTTGGAGCTCAGTGCTGTTCACTGTTAGAAATCAGTGTCAGGGAGGTTTACTCTACCAATTCATAAACCATGTGAGGGGTTAGACCCAGCTGGCAGTGTTTTATTAATTGTGCAGGATTTTTAATGCTTTTGGCTGGCACAAATCAGTCAAAGCCTCCATTTTCACATGCTTCCTCCTTCTGTTCTCCATGGCTGCTACTCAACTTCTGCTCTAAGTTATTTCTGTACTACAGCTCAGTGCTATCCCATAGCTTCATTTTATTCCAGAGACAGAACAATGTCTGCCACAACAGTCATTTTAAATGTAATTTTTCAAATAAATAAAAATGAAAAAAAAAAAAATACCCAACCAAGTATGTCTGTAAAGTATTTCTATTCAGAGCAGGAAACTATCTTCTTTATTATGCAGAAAAAAATCTTGGACCCTCATTTCTCCTGGAATTAGAATATTTAATTCTCAATTCCAGTAGTACATTTAGTTTATCTCTACAGATTAGCTGTGCAATTTAATCTGAGCCTTAAGCCAATTTTCTAATACTAGCATAAACATGCACAATATTCAACTTCATTTGCTCTGCCCAGGCAGAACAGAAACCCTCAATACATACTAGGAATGAAAGAAAAGATAACAAAAATTATGTACCTCCTAGAAAAATAAATGTTTGTGAAACAAAGATATTTCTTTTTTGACTTTCATTCTGAATAGTTTATTCTCACCAGAAACCACGTTTCCTGACTCCATCATGTAATTGTTTATCATTGTCTAGATAACATCCACCAAGGGACTGCTAAAGACAAAGAATAAGCATGCAGTCTTTCCTAATCATAACAATAGGACATGGCATGTACACAAAGGTTAAACAAACAAAACCCTAAAACCAAAACCCACTTGAAGCCATTTTCTTTGATCAAGAGACTTCCCAGGACTGTCACACCACAGAAAAAGCACAGGAATCAAAACCATAAGAAAACCCAGAAGCTGCTCAGGCCATCCTCATTCCTTTTATTTGTGAAATCTTTCTTCAAGTTCTAGAATATGTACAACATAGTTGGAATTTTTTATTTTTTTAATTTTGTGTTAGGGTTTTTCTAATATTAAAATTACATTTTCCATACAAAGCTGTAGAGTAGTTGAGTTAATAATCCCTAATTGCCATCCTAAATATAGATTTCTGTCAAGGGCACATGGATATGAGTTTTGTGTATTTAAAGGACTGGCATCCAGATTAGTGGTTCCTGCTGTCACCTGGAATGGAAGCTTTCAATAAATGTTTGCAGTATGGCTATAATTGGCACTTTTTTTTTTAGTTATTTTACAAATATTTTATGGGCAACTCTTTGTAGATGAAGTTGCTTAACTGGGATTCAAGGTAAATGGAAGCCATTAAAATCTCATGGGAAAATAAGTATTTTCAGGAGAAGAAAAAACCTTGATTTCTTGTTGAGACTACAGATTAATCAGTTTACTTTCCTTTAATTTATTTAATGAAGATTTTTGCCTCCAGCTGCTTTGCTCCTAACATTTAACCATTCCTGTTAGGAGAACCTTTGAGAAGCAAAGGTCACCGCACACACTGCCGACCCAAGCCTTGCCCAGGGGATGTTGATACCGATCCCTGAAGTCTGGATTATGATGTTGTCTGGTCCAGCAGTGGCACAATGTGAGGTTCAGACAGAAGCCTTGCACAACACTGTGATTCCCTTCAGAACCTACTCAGCTGCATCAGCTGTGAGTCGGTGACCGACAAGGAAAACGCTTCAAGCCCATGTCCAATTGCATGAGTTTCCAGCCTTCCAGAACTGTTAGCACTCACCTTTAGAGACAGCAGATTAGGCTCACTTTTAGTGCCTTACCATCTGGCACTGCATCACTTAATGGGTGAGCTTTCCATCCCATTTTGATCAAAATAAAACAGAAAATAAAATTCATCACAAACACCGTGCTGTACGTACCATCCAGAAAAACTGCTTGATAAAAACACACTTGGTGCATACGTTGCATGAATAATTTGGTGTCTGAAGAAGTTATGTTCCACTCATTTTGCCAGTAAAAATCACTGAAGTACTAGAAAGATACACAAGTAATCAAAATCTAAGAAGTTATGCATAAAGCAATTACTTCAGAAAATGATCATTCCTGTCCTCAGTAGTATTATCATCTAAAATCCTGTTCATCTATGACTAGCCTGTAGTAAACTCAGCATACTCTAGAAAGCAGTATTATTATAGAGTAAAAATAATTTAAATCAATACCTACTAAATGCAAAAATACAGGTCTTTGACAGTACCTCCCCAGGGTATGTGAAAACTACTTTTTCTATTTACTCCTTTTCAAAGTAGCCTATTTTTGTGTTAACTATCTGTAACTATTGGATCAGCTGTAGTGTCAATCAAAATATCTAGAATAAACCAGAATAATTATATATGTATATATATATATATATATACACACCAGAATAATATTCTAGAATTGTACAGGGGTAAATGAAACCAAGTCACAGTTGTGATGCTACACCAGGCATGGTTTTATTTCTCCTTGCTTTCAGAATAACTGTAAAAGAATTACCATAACTACTACCTTTGCAGAGTGGTAATGACATCTCTTAGCAAAAAACACTGATTTACTTTTCTAAACTTACTTTAAGTGCATGTTCACATGGAAAATGTGATTTTCCTCCAGAGAATAATTTTCAGAGAGGCAGAGAAAGAGTTGGCTGATAGCAGGGACTTTGTTATTTGCCCATAGGAGAAAAAAAAAAAAAAAAGCTTTAAAGATGTTCAGCATGTGCAGCTTTATGGGAGATGGTCTTTGTTCACTCTGTTTTCAAAACTGTCAGTGATTTACAGTAATTCTGTATTTGTAAGAGCTTGATGCTGCCAAGAGATAGATGCTGAGAGGTTGTTTACACAAACTCACTAGCTTTGTGCAGTGTTCAAACCGTATGCAAGCAAACACAGGAAACAATAAAATGATGGAATATTCCATTACTCACTGCATGGAAATAAGACTTTTCCAGACATAGATTGTGTCTGACAAGGACCAGAACAAAGTCTGCTTTGCTGCCCTCGAGAAGCAGTTTCTCACTATCAGATGAAAGGCAGACCTCAGCTTTAGGGCACCTCAGGAGACAGGAGCCTCGTTTTGTGTAGAAGCCCAGCAGGGTCAAACTCACAAAGATCATGTAGATTCCTAGGACAGACCAGAACACACAGAGGGATGAGAGCATCAGACCCAGATAAACGGCACTGCAGCTTTGCTCTGACAGCAAGCTGGACAAGGGGTGTTTGGTGGGAGCAGAACACAACAGCCTCATCAAGCGTTTGTCTTAAATTGCCTGTGAAAAATCTGCAAACTGGCACATCTTCAGTGGGGTTTATTCACTTTACAAAGCCCAAAACTATGAATCAAGACCAAGCAAATTTCAAACTGTCAGGTTGCTCTACTTCTTGGGATACACAAGGTGTTGTAAAGAACATGAACCATAGAATCTCCTGAGCTGGAAAGGACCCACAAGGATCATCCAATCCAGCTCCTGGCCCTGCACAGACACCCCAACAATCCCACCCTGTGTTTGAGAGCATTGTCCAAACAGTCCTTGAGCTCTGGCAGCCTTGGGGCCGTGCCCATTCCCTGGGGAGCCTGGGCAGTGCCCAACCACCCTCTGAGGGGGAGAACCTTCCCCTAACATCCAATCTAAACCTGCCCTGGCACAGCTCCAGCCATTCCCTCTGCTGCTGCTGCTGCTGGTCACCACAGAGCAGTACTTGCCCCTCTGCTTCCTGTCCTGGGAAAGCTGCAAACAACAAAATTTCCCCTCAGCCTCATCTTCTCTAGGCTGAAAAAGCCAAAAGCCTTCAAAAGGCTTCCCCTCCGGACTCCTCACCATCCTTCACAGCCTCCTTTGGAAAATCTCAGTGTATCTCTTTTATGTCGTGGTACCCAAAACTGCACACAGCACTCAAAGCTGCACCAAACAAAAGGTTTGCTCTAGGTCAGTCCCTTAAGACTCACTGAAGGCTAAAGAATTGCAGAGTTTCTCAGAGCAAAGAGCATCAAGGTGAATTGGAGCTGACCTCCTTGTGTGATGTGTCGCCTTCAGAGGCTGTGTCCATTTACCAAACACCAGGCATTTAGAGAGAGTAAAATATCCTGCTCAGTGCACACCATTGACTTCTGTTCTTAATGTACCTGCTGCAAGGAAGAAGGATTTTTTTTTATAGTGTTCATCTCTTACATGCTACAGAAGGAAAACAGGAAAAACTGTCCCTCTTTAAAGCCAAAAGGAAACAAGAGGGTTTGTAATGATACAGATCCTTGATAAAATTCCTTCCTGGGAGCATTGTCTCTTCCATTACTCTGCATCAGTCCACACTCTGTCTTTCTAATCTTTTTAAGTCTTGATAAAACCCACTTGTCATAAAAATACATTTGAATAATGAACTTGCAATCAAATATATTTAAAATTTTAATAAAACAACAGACTCAGATTGCAAATACTCAGTATTAAGACTGTGGTATTATATAATCACAATTTATTACAAAATGATGTTTTGTATGTTGCACAGAGTACAACACAAGTACTACACTTTGTATAGCCATGTACAGCTTGTGTAAGGGAAGAAAAAAGGTCATAAGCACTTTGCAGACTCCTTTGGTGCCCCTTAATCTCCTGCCTCTGTTACAGTTTGCAGTTCTTTTTTACCCATCTCAAAGTGGACTCATCTGAGTCTTGAAAATAATCCCATCCTATGTGTGACATGAAAATAAACTGCTCATTGAACAGCTGGACTCTCCCTCCCTCCCAATCAGTGATTTAGCTACAATTTGATGCATTTCATAACACACCTGTGCTATTGCTAATCACTTTGAGGAACATCAGATGTCTGTAGGAATTGTCCAACACATTAACTAAGAGCACCTCTACACAGTTATTTTCACAACAGGCTGTACTACAGAGCAAATTCCCAATATCCCAATGCAGAGAAGACATCTTCTAAAATAATTTGTTTTAATCACAGCACTGGCAGTAGTTCTTGGAAATGAACTGCTTTGTGTTACCTCCGAGTAACCTCATGCATCCAACCTTTTCATCACTTTTGCACTGGATAATTGTTCCTGTTGTAAGTTAATTGGCAATTATGCCTAATGACACAGTACCTCAAGAATAAAACATTGATTCTTGCTTTCATTGCCTGATATTTGTTAGTAATTTGAGTTTCTGAGAGTTTCTGGCATTCATTTATACATTTTATAAATGCTGATTATTAATAATTAGAGAATACCATGGATCACAGGAATAGAAAGGAAGAAACTGTGTCGCCCTGCCCCAGGGGAAATGCTTGTCTGCTTCTGCCTTTCCTGGCAGATATTTTAGTCAGTCCAGACACTGCTCAGTGGCCTCTCATGGGGAAGACTTCACACTTCTCTGATCAGTTTGTCTGGTAGGCATGCCATTAAAACATTTTTCCTAATTCTCAATAAACCTTTCTTTACTCCACAGGAAATGCATTGCACCTTGCTACATTACGACACAGTTTGTTACACACTTTAAAGTGCTGCATACTTGATGTTTTAAGTTAAACACTGCAAGTTATTCCTTGCAGTAAGGCTGTAGGAATGGGTCATTCCCATTTATTTTCTATGGTTGTGGTTACTGACTGCCATGCCCTGGCAGAAAGTTGTGCCATAGTAGAGAGACTGTTGAGTCTGATTCACTGTGATATTTGTTGGGTTTTTGTTGGGGCTTTTTTATTTTGTTATTTTAAATATTATTATTCACCATAACATACATAACTATATGATACCTATGTAAAATGTTTTACTTGGTGAGGTAAACCTACTGCAAGGCCAGCCAGGGCCCACAGCTTGTGGCGGGTCAGACTAGAGGAAGCACAAGCATTGGGCTGAGAACCATCCCCTGTGCTGGGGTGTTGGATTTGGCAGTGGTTTGATTTTTATCTGCCCTTGGAGCCCAATAAGCAGCTCTCTGTCATAGGTTCAGTGTGCAGCACTGGCACATCTCATGCTCACTGAAGGGGAGCATTAGCCTAATTGGGTTGCTGTGTGCAACCCCACCAGAACCTGGCTGTGACAACTGGTGTCCTGGTCAAGCAGGGACAGAAGCTGCAGTAACCCCATGGCTTCATATGGTAGTCACATAGCATTTTCTAAAAATCAGCAATATACTGCTATTATTATTATTATTATTATTATTATTATTATTATTATTATTATTATTATTATTAACAAAAAAATCTTATTATCATCTCACCCCTCACACTATGGCAGATGTCACACTGCAACAATAAAATGATGATAAGAAACCGGGATGCAGTCTAAATGTCAATGACATGAGAGCTGGCCCACAGCTCTTTACTATTTTTGATGGAAACAAAGGTCTGTTCAGAAAGACAGGCTTCCATAACTCAGAGCAGAGGTAAAAAGAGCTTATAAGTCTTGAAATATAGCATGACAACTCAATGAGCAGCACGAGCACAAAATCTCAGCCCAAGATGAACAGGCCACCCACGAGCTGTTCTCACTAAAACCAAAACAAAAATTTTAACAAAATGACTCAGCATCTTGCTTCCTCAATTTTTAGGACCTACACAAATTATTAAGCATTGAATTTCCATATTTTTTCAGTTTTATCATCTGCAAGATGATGTAACAAGGAGATAAAATCTGTCCAAAAAGTGGAGATACCACTATGTCCTTTGTGTGAATACTGAGTCTTGCAAGTTCATGTTTCTCTGCTGAAAACACACTTGGTTTTGAATAGCCCTGCCAAGGTTTTATACTCCAGTTGGAAAGCTGAGCTCTTTTTTAAAGGATTTACCAAACTTTCTAGTGAATTTAAGTCAACAGTTTTATAAAAGGCATCTGAACCCTGAAAAGCAAATTTATTTGGATGTACTCAACAGAGTCTCAAGTGAACCATTAAATTTTGTTCATTAGACTCACTGACATAATTTAAAACACTTCATCCACATAAATTTTATGTCAAGAACAGTTTGATTTGTCCCCATGTGAAAAGTCCAGTCAGCAGAAGTTCAAATGGGATTTAACAGAATGAGTAAAGTACTTTAATGATGGCTAGCAAGAAAAGCAATAAAACCTTCAGCAAGTGTATATCTTAATCTAAAAAAGAGATCCCTATGCATTGGTAGGAGAACAGATATCCCTCTTTTCAGCTTGCATTGATATAGTAACCACAGAAAACTTTAGTGATATTTTAGGGAGGATCCTATTTCCCATTAAAACAAAGCTTAATGCCACCTTAGAGGCTTTGCTTCAGTGGGTTGCTTATTTCCCTCAATAAACCAGAAGGAGGGAAACGCAGAAAGGGCCATGGCTGATCTTGTAAAAGCTTATTTTTCTGCTCCTCATATCTGAGGAGGGGGATCTTTATAGATTTAAGCTCAGGGTTTCTTAGCAATGGAAGCAAAAAAAAATTTTTTTTTTTTTGCTGTTGTTGTTGTTGTTGGGATGTTGTCAATGTTTCAAAGACGACAAAAATTCAGTTTTGCAGAAATTTCAGAACTGATCCTACAGAATAATAGGATACCTGGAACAGCAGGCTGCTAGGAGACAGTGAGGGCTGAGAGGAGTTAAGGGGATTCCAAAATGCATTTGGTGGAAAGAGCCTTTCCCCTCCCTTGCACACCCACTCAGTGCAGCAGGACCATTTCTGCTCTGCTTTCTCCCCTCTCTGTGCTGGTCCCATGCACTTAGTGGGTGACTCCCCAGTGCCACAAACTTCACCACCCTGCTGTGGTGCCTTTACACACTGCCTCATCCATATGTAGCTTTTATGAACTGAGAAACCATCTCTATTTCGAATGGTTTTGATCCTTTTCGGATATTTTGAGCCTTATTCCTGTCTTGTCATTTCCAGGTTCCACTGGAAATCTAACAGACCTACTGGCACAGGGATGGGCATGTTCAAAATGGACATGTTGAAAAGTATCTTGATCACTGGAGGGAATATACTAATGCCTTTTCTTTTTCTTTTTTTCTTTTTTTTTTTGAGGAAAATATTAACTAATGCTGCCCAAATGATTTGGGAAAGATTTGCAGTCCACTCCTCCTGGGCTCACACATTGCACAAAGACAAGAAATGTGACATTTTTTCATTGCCTGTTCTCCGTGATAAAGAGTGAAAAGTGGGGACAGAGGGCATAGGCAGAGTGGAATATTTCCTTTCCCAGACACAGACAGAACTCCCAAGTGAAACACAGAATGCTCTAAAATTATTTTAGAAAGCTCTCTTATCTCTTGTCCTCTGTCATTGAATTGAAAGCACTGACAGCTTTAATAATTTTGGACAAACCTTATCTTTTCCTACACACTCCTTTTCCCATAAGCTCTCTGAAGAGAGGACGGGCAAGTTCTGGGGAGCTTTTATCATTAAAACTTCATTAAATCATACAAGTGTTTGTGATGACCACTTCATTAAGCAGCTTGGAGTGTCTGAGCAGACGCTCAGGCTGGAGGACTTTGCCTGAGGGTGGTTCAGTACCCAGGAGTTTAACACAAATTTAGCTTTTAGAGAGCTTTCTGGTGAGCTAGAATGAACAGGATTTCTCATCTCCCACAAGTATTTGAGAGAAGGGAAACAAATTTAACATGTGCACCTTCTTATCATATTGGTCCACAGTACCTCCATACCTTACATATGGTTTAATGGCAAAACCAAAAAAATCAAAAAGATCAAAGTGATCACCTGTGAATTTTCCCAACTAAAAGCTACTTCAAAAACCAGGAGCAATTTTTCAGGAGAGGTTAAGACTACCTAAAGACACTTCTAGTGGAAGTGTTGAGCTTCTTAATCCTCAAGACCAGTTTGAAATAAAGAAACATGGTCAAAAGACAGACTTTACCCTGGTTTTGAAGCCTGAAAATTCAGTAGGTCTCGTGCGAATACGTGCAAGACACAGCTTAGACAGTTCCCAAATGAGATATGGAAAATGCATGTCTCAAGTCATGTTCATACATACAATTCTGTCTGCATGTGCACTTTGAAAATTAATATTTGTGCTCTCATTCATGTTTGTATTTCAGGTCTGGCAAGAAAATAAACTTTTCACTCTTCATTATCCTCCTTCAGGGTCTAGCTAGTCTGGAGTTCTTTAACAGTCAGGTGTCTAGAGATTAATTAGGAAGAGAAAACACTCTTCCATATTGAATCCAAAAGAGAGACACAAACACAAAACCCTCCTTTTAAAAAAATACGATTTGAAGCAGGGTAATGTTTTCTACGCAATCAGCCAATTGGAATCTGTAGAATTCTTTCCTCTCCATTTGCTGTGGGTCTCCACATTCCCAGGCAGACAAACAGACTTGGCTGCCTCAGAAATAAGCACTGTGCATTTGAGCCTTGATATTCCCTTTCTTTCAACCTGCTGTCAAATTTCAGATCACAAACTAAATGTAAATCTCTCCATGTGGCAACTCTTTTGAGAAGAAAGAGCAGTACAAAATATTTACATTTTCCATACAAAAGGAAAAAAATTGGTACTGTCTCACTTTTTCCCCCCCAACAGCAACATTGAAAAAAATCTAAGTCTATACAACTGGAAGGTCCAACAGAAACCTGTGTTAGCAGAAAATATGAAACCAAAGACAATATTGATAAATGTGGCACTATACTTTAAATTCATGATTGATTCAGATCCTTGGATATCTTCAAATAAACATTTACAAAACAATATCCTCACTATCAGCACCATAATAGCAATTACAACACACTTTATAGAGAAAATTATTTGGTTTACAATAAACCCAGAAATTCATGTAGGTAAAGAGAGCTGGAAATGTAAGCATATGATTTCTTGTTTTTCTCTCTCTGACTCAGAATGGAAATTGGGATTAAAAGGGAAAAATACTGAGAACATGGACGTGGAAAAGGTTTATCTGTTTTGATGGGTAGATTTTTACAGTAAAACAAATTATTCCACTGTACCCAGAGGTCACCTCCATGTTCTTTACTTTTTCATACAAAATTACAAAAAAAGTAAAAATGCAAATATAAACAAAAAATAATTTCCAATTCTAAGTATTTTATACAATATCTGGACTTTAACAGACAGTAAGAAAGCCAAGCACACAATAACTTTAAAAACTACCCTACAAAACTACCCATACATACAGCATTATGTGTTTCCAAAGAAACTCTAGGTTAAATATAAAATGTAAGGAATTTAAATTTTCATGCTTCATGAGCATAAGACTTGTACTAATTGCTGTGCTTAGGAAGAAAGCAGACCCAGGAGGCAGTAACTGGATTCAATCCATTGCACAGTTTTATAAACCTTTCTCTCTGAGTTGTCTGACTCTGGACAAACTGTAAGAGTATATAAACCAAGAGTCTGCTGCAATGTAAACCTTAATTTCCTGTCAAAAATGAATTTGAAGTTATCTTGATACTTGACTCGTACCTATCAACTACTAGTCCATGTTCAAATGAAAGAAAACTGTTTGGCATTGCATTTTTATAGAAAATTATATGTGTGGACAAACACCATAGAACCACCACAAGTTATGTAACATCTGCCTCTGACACAAGCCCATCATAAGCACACTTGAAAATAATAATAATAATAGTAATAATAATAATAATAATAATAATAATAATAATAATAATAAAACATGGAACAAACTGATGAGTCACAATCATTGGGACAATTGAGGCTGCTCAAAGAAAGATTCTGAAATTTTTCACAAATATTTATGTTCATTTAGATCTGTATGGAACTTTTTGGTTGGTAAATAACTCACCCAAAGTGTTTCTCTAGTGAAGTGAAACAAAAAAAAATGCACACTGATCTAAAAACCACATTAAATTGGAGCTACTGTGTCATGAAGACATGAACAAAGCATATTTAAATAGCAATATGCAATAACAGGAAGTATACATTACAAGGAAGGAATATTTTGCTTTTTGGGTCGTCACTTTTCTCCAGTTCCCCTCAAGGAGCTGCTTGTCTCCAGTTGTTTTTTCCATACAAATCCCAACAAAGTCATTTTTTTCAGTCATGTCCATAGCATCTCCTTACAGCATTGCTGTAACACAACTGGTACTTCTGCTGAAGTCTTGGGCTGAGATCCTGGACCTTGGAGTCCATAAATATTTCCACAATTTACTGTGGTCCAGATTTCAGCTCTTACAGAGATAATTCTCCTGCACTTGAAAGAGTTTTTATTTACTCAGTCCATACTTTTATTAGTTTTTACTTCTCCAAAGCTCTCCAAAGGTCAGTTAATGCTATCAGAATTATTTTACTTCTATTATGCACAGTCTTTATTAGACAAGAAATATGAAAATATCCTTAGAGAGGCTCAAAGAGCCCTGAAATTCATGCTGTTTACTGTTACTTAGAAAGCAGAGCTGGAAAATGAAACTTAAGTCTTGAAAATATGAAAATTATCTTTTACATCTCCTCCTCCTCCTCCATTCAGTATTTTTTTCTGAAAGAACAATACAAATATTCTAACCTAACCCAAAATTCCAGGATCAGCTGGTGAATCACTGTGTAACTGACACGCAACTCTCTACAGAGAGACAAGACAAGGATTGTGGTGAGAAACCTTCTGCTGCAAAAGTTACCATCAGGTAACATTTTACACCCAAGCTGCAAATATCACAAAATACAGGAATAAAAATTAAAATGCTAATAAATCTTCAGCAATAAGAAAATGAGCCTATAATTATTTCTGCCACTCACAATGCATTTTTAATACACTCCTGTGTGGCAAGCTCCATCAATTATTATTTAGATTATGAAAAAAGAAACAATTTATCTCTTAATCTGACATTATATATAACTATAAGGACTTTGTGAAGTTTGGACTCACTCAGAATGTGACTTTCTATCATTTTACTGGACTCTAACTCCCAAATTCTCCCCTGCTACACCACCAGACCTGAGCCCTGAACAAAAACAAGCCAGAGAAACTTAGACAAGAATTTAATGATGCAATATTTTAAATATTTAAGAGTAATTTGAATAAGTACTAGTAATTTTAATAGCACAATTTATAAATGCTCACCAGGAGCAGACACTTTCTCATGATAAATTCTTCTATTAGAATTCAGTACAGATTAATTTTTAATAAGGCAATGATCTTGTTAGCATTAAAGGTGACTTCTGCTTTCTTTTCACCATAAAATAAACAGGCCAGAATGCCCAAAGTGGTTAACCTCTAGGTGCTTGGTAAAAAGGGTGATGGTTTTTCAAACATTCTAAAGCATGCCTGACATACCAAGAAAATAAAGAAAATATATCATTTAATGCTGCAAATAAGGTTCAACTCAACAGAATGAGTTCCCTTAGAAATGTATTTCAGCTGAGAAACAAATCTTAGTTTTTGTATTAAGCTCAAAACACTTTTTAAGGTATTTTCATAATTGTCATTTATTGTTTTATAATTTTGAAGCATTTTTAATAGTCCACATTTTAAAGGTTTCATAAATATATTGCTATATATGTGATAATTTATTGAAATAGTACACCAATTTATTATACATTTAAAATATTAATTTTTCCTCATGGCCTAAATTATTGTTTATAATGTTTATGCTGGTATGATAATGCAACAACAACATTTTCTTTCCATTTTTTAATCTACCTTTCCTAAATAGTATTAATTTAAAAACTCAAAGTCATAAATTAATGAATCAATGAAAATGAAGGAATTAATTAAGGAATTAATCTAGATTAATTAAGGAATTTTGCAGAGAACAGAAAGGAAATTCTCTCTCTATAAAATGGGGAAGATGGAAGTATTTCAGCGTGTGGCAAGAACCAGAGGAAGTGGGAATCACACAAGGATGGATGGTTTTTGACACTGTGTAGCACAGCTTGGTATATATAAATATATATATATATATATATATAAAACATTCCC